>NC_140933.1:128942562-129132562 GCF_014529385.1 Adiantum capillus-veneris | reverse complement strand
TTATAGTTTGGCTTCTTTTTTATGTGCCATATTTGTACGACAGGCTAGTCATCAGCATTGATGGAGTCATGCTGTAAATATCCACTTTCTAGCAAGACAATTTGAATGATTGGAAGATCTAGACCAATTAAAATTGTAAGTGGGAGGTATGAATACTAAAATAGTTATGACTTGAAAAGTAATGGTGTTCAAAGGATCCTCTATCTCTTGACTGAGAGAGAGAGAGAGAGAGAGAGAGAGAGAGAGAGAGAGAGAGAGAGAGAGAGAGAGAGAGAATCTTGCAAGGAAGTGTTCACCAAAACCTTTTGTAGGAATCAATGGATAAAAGAACATTGAATATATTAACAAAAAAAATTTGGAAGTTTACCGAGTTTTACACTAAAATCCTCCAAATTTAGCCAGTTTCCTTCAATGCCACCCTCAAAACTAGCCTAAAACTCTTGATTTTGGCCCTTAAAAATACACTTAAGGCCTGGTTTTTAATGAAGTTTTTGCCAATGATAGTGATATTTTTCTCGTTTGAGAAAGAGAAGAGAGAGAGAGAGAAGAGAGAGAGAGAGAGAGAGAGAGAGAGAGAGAGAGAGAGAGAGAGAGAGAGAGAGAGATCTAAGAATCTTCTCTCACTTAGCGTTGTTCTTTCTGATGGATACCACCTTATCTTGAGCAAACACAAGCTCAAAATAGAATGAGTTTGTTGCAAACAAATCAGTATGGTCCGTGCCCATTATGTGGTGGATTCTATGACCTTCCTGGCATCTGCCATATTTTTTCAAACAATGATTCAAAATGGAAAGGAGCAGCATCTTCAATCCTTATGAAAGAAGTTGTTCGATTGAAGCTTGAAGTTGTCACATTGTATGGTAAAAAGATCCTCAATATTTTATTTGTTTCCAACTAACTTAATTCAATTATGATGATGTCTTTCTAGAAAATTTTAGGCATAGAACTCTATTAATTTTGATTGTTGTTTTTGTAAATTGATTTAACAATGCATATATTGGTCAATTAAAGAAAAACATTTTATTGTAACAAAAATAATTTCATATACAATGGTGTTTGTCGGACATGTGTCGTGTAAAATGGTTGCCCTTGTATGAAGATCACAACGTTGTAGTATGGGCAGGGCAAGACGACATGGAAGGGACGATTGCTGTACAAATCAACTAATGAGGTGCAATAAATTGCTATCAAATTGATGTGGCTAAGATGAGGAAGGATGCACATGCTCTCAGGTATAAATGAAAATCAAGAACCAAAGGACTAGACAAGGGAGCACTTACCTTACAAAAAGAAACATAGTATAAGGTCTAAAGCTCTTATTAGTCTATCAATCTTACTTCATGCTCAAACATGTGAAGTCCAAGCGAGAAAAATCCAAGCCAAAGAAGAGTAGAAGCAGAGGAGAATACAATTAAACAAATAGAGATTGAGCCAGAACATAATATTTTCAAATATTGTGCTACTTTTTAAAAGTGAATTTTGATCTTTTGGAATCTAGGAGGTAGTCTATCCATTGAAAACTCTTTTTGTTGTAGTGCATCAATTTATGACAAATAGTATATATTTTGCTGATGATAAAATTTCCTATATTGCGTACAAACACTTGCTCGGGTTTGTCTTTGCTCAGAAAAACTCGCTCGATGCGTGGTAAGACTCCAAGGAAGGGGAGGTAGTCAAAACAATCAACTTCTTCATATCATATGACAAGGTGCATGACACATTGTTTGTGCAACAGTGATTTATGCTACACCGTGATTGACTACGACAAGAGGGTGTGACTCCCAAACAACACTGGGTGTGGTCTTATGGTGCGGCCTTGTAGTTCAAGGGATCCATGCCTTTCTTATTTTTTGCAAGATATGGTGGACTAACAGGGATCGGGATGAGTTGGTTCTTCTTTGGATCAAGGAATGGCGAGGGTATTCTCAAGTTGAATAGGCTAATTCCATTACAGTGCCCATGTGTTCTGGGAGGTCAAATTAGGGGATGTGAACAAGGAAGTCAAGTGGAATTGTGCCATTGTTAAAGAAACTCGCTCTTTGCATGCCTTACATGGTCACAACTTGCAAGATCCAACCACCCTTGCAACAAGACCATTGGCATGCTTCTGTTATGTATGCATGCACTCAAGTTGGAATCGTTGCATAAACATACCTCACATGCAACCTTGGGAGTATCAACTTTTGATGCCATTACTTGATGAGGTTGAGGCTGATTTTGAGCCGACAGATGACATTCCAATACATGAAGTCATTGGCTATGATGACTTTACACACGAATGCCATCATGTTGCGTTAAGTAGTGCTCTATGTGTTGGCAACACATTTGTGATGAATCCTGATTCTTCAACCAATGTTGGGGATGTGGATTTCTACCTAGGCTAGTGTGTTGCAGCAAGGGAGAAGGTGGAGAAAGGGGTACATCGATGACTGGAGCAATGTAATTGACAGAGGCTTGTATGTTGTGCAAGGATTGTATCACAAGCAACTGGATACATACACATTCAAGCTAGACACCAGCAGCCCATCGTCCATTTACTTCCACATCTAGTATGATGTATCAAAATACCTGTGTAGCACATCCCAAAGAGAAGGCAATTGTACACAATCACCCCAGAAAGTCATGAAGCAATTTATAATAGCATGCCCTTTAGTTTTTAAGTTGCAATCTAAGGATTTTCAATAAACTTTTCGTTGCGGGAAATGCAGTTACCTCACATTTGTGTCTCTTGTGTGTGTATATGGCTACGGCATTTGTTGTTGCCAATCATGATAACTTCCTTGCACGCTTGTCACAACTATCTTCACATATATGTTCGGGAAACAAACCCTACTCAAGTGTATGCTCTAGTTGTGCTAATTAGCATATAGGGTATGCTAACTAGCTTACTCAGATCATAAGCCAGCACATAATATAAAGTTTGCAAAGCATATTGTATGCTAACTAGCATACCATTTATGCTAACTAGAATACTTCTCCAATCTTTCCCCGTCCAGCCTTTCCCTCTCATGCCACTCATGTTCCAGGTCAGCCTCCCTTTGTTGCTAACGGATCGCTTCCCTCAAGTGGGCTTCATCACCGCCTCTTATATCTGATGCTACCTTGATGAGGATTGCACCAAAAAATGAGTCAGGGCCGATATCAAACACATTTTCAATTGTATATTCTACACAATCCTCTGATTGCAACCATAGAAACAACGAGTCAATCAAAGTGCCTTTCAAAAAATGTTGTCGTTGGTCAAGATTCTGGTGCTCTAACTTTGGAGCAATAAGCCAAGTTCCTTCATCATTCTGGCACACTTTGTATGTACTATTGTCAATGATAATAGTATTTTTGGGCTCAAACCCGGTTTGTTTAGCCAAAAGAGCTTCAGATTCTTGAAGAACATAGGCTTATTCATAATCTTATAAGGTTTCTTAGAGCAATGGTTTTGTGTAAAAACATCTACCAGCATTGACCGTTGCTTTTTGAATAAACAATTTAGAATTCCATGCACTTTACACGGCATGCTGTGATCCATATAAAAACATGGAAATATTGGAGGCACCAATCCAAAAAATTGTGGCTATCTCTGCAACAAATGGAAAATTTTAAATCATGCAAGGCAATTAACACCTGTTTCTCTTCCCCTGCAACACAAACAGGAAATGAGAAAGCATAAAGGCCAAGCAAAATATATTGGATTGTTGCACATGTATATTTACTCCAAAAGGAAAGTTACAAAATTCCACAAGAGGTGTAGTAAGGAAAAAAGTTTTACAAATGAGGTTATGGGAATAATGACGATAGGAATGGGCACACTCAGTAAGGGCATAACAAGTGGGCACACTAGCTTGCTAGCACTATAGATTTTGGGCAGAATTGATTAGGTTCAACAAAGTTTCTTGCAAGCTCATGAGTGGAGGTCAAGATGTGCTTCGCTGCTTCCCAATGCTTTCTACATGGATTTGCCATAAACATGTTGATCACTCCCACTGCATATGCAATGTCTTGCCATGTGCTAACCATGGCAAACATAAGACTACCAACTGCTAGAAATATGGCACCATTACATCTTTGCCTTTTCAGCATCTGCCCGATTTGGGACAATCATGCTTGCTAAGTTTTTCATATGCAGCCATTGGGGTACTCAATGCTTTCCCCCCTTGCATATAGTAAAATGTTGCAAGACCTTGTGAATATACTCTTCCTGCAAAAGTTCAAGTATACCACATTTGCAATCTCTCTTGATATGCATACCAAGAAAGTGATGTGCATTGCCCAAATCTTTCATAGCAAACTTCTTGCTTAAGGCATCCTTGAAAAGTGCAATTTCATGTTTTAACTTCCCGGCTATGAGCATATCCTCCACGTACAAAATCAAAATGATGAGAGAACTATCATTCAACCTCTTTGTGTACAAGCAGTGATCCTCTTGGCTTCGTATGTAACTTTGGGATTGAATGTACTTATCGAACTTGATGTACCATTGCCTTGAGCCTTGCTTTAATCCATACAAAGCTTTATTGAGTCTACACACCGTGTTGGCTTCTTAGGCTTTACTGCAAAACCTTATGTCTATTTCATCTTCAAGATCCCCATGAAGAAACATTGTCTTCACATCCATTTGGACCAATTCCATGTCCTCAATGGCTACTAGACCAAGCATAAGACGCAGTGTAGTCATCTTGACCACTAGAGAAAAAATTTCATTGAGCTCCATGCCTTTCGTTTGCTTGAACCCTTTTGCAACCAATCTAGCCTTATACTTAGGCTCGGGATTATTTGTGATATACTTCTTCTTGTACACCCATTTGCATGGCAATGCCTGTTTACCCATAGGTAACTCTGTCAATTCCCAAGTTTCATTTGCTAAGATCTATTTATACTCAGATTGCATAGCCTCTTCTCACTTCACGCTATCGTCTGTTTGAATAGCAAGTGACTAGCAAGTAGTTTAATCTTGGCTCAAAATTTTCAGGTGCACGAGATGTACGAGTGCTGGATTCCACTCTCTCTGGAGCAACATGTGTGTATGTACTAGTGGACGGTGCATCACTAGCATGTCCAACATTTTGTGTAACTGGTGGTGAGGCAACATCCTCAAACCGTACTTTGCGATACTCAATATCTTTCACTGGCTTTCTATGCATCTTAGACTCATCAAATATCACCTTTCCCATCTCTCAGTCCACACCATATCCAATGAAGACGCACTTGTGTAATTTAGGGTCCAGCTTTTGTCTAAGCGCTTTTGGCACATGTGAGAATGCCTCACACCCAAAAACACGTAACCTATCATAATTGGGCTCTTTGCCCGTCCACATCTCCTATGGAACCTTGTACTTTAGCGCTTTACTAGGTGATCAATTGATCAAATGAGTTGTCATCGTACCAGCTTCTCCCCAAAGTTCTTGAGGTAAGTTGGACGTAGACAACATAGAAGTGACCCGCTCCTGAATGGTTCTATTCATCTTCTCAACCACACTGTTTAGTGTGGGTGTAAGGCTTGGTAAACTATCTTCTAATTCCTTGTTTACTGCAAAAGTCCTTGAACTTAGAGGATATTACTCGCCTCCATTGTCATTGTGTGAAGCTTTAAGCTTTCTACCCGATTGGTTCTCTATCAATGCTTAAGAACTTCTAAAAGACATTAAAGACTGCACTCTTCTGCTTCAAGAGATAAACCCACACCTTTCTAGTAGAGTCATCTATGAATGTCAAGAAGTATACGCTACCCCTAAAGACTTGATTGGCATAGGTCCACACAAGTCACTATGAATAAGATCTAGAGGACTCCCTAACTCCTTGTCCAAAGGTGTTGATGTCAACCTAGTCTGTTTGCCATAGATAAAATGCTCGCATAGAGAGAAGTTAGAGTAATCTAACACAGGGATATAACTAGAATGTTGTAAGACTTTCATTTCTTTTTACTCATATGTCCTACCCAGCTATGCCACAACGTAGACGGCAGCTCGGCTACACATATAGAATTCTCTTTCACGAAAGAGACATAAAGTGAGTACTATGAGCCAGACTTTTGGCCTTTAAGCATAACCAGATTTCCCTTCTTGATAATCCAAGAATCATGATCAAATATGGTATTGCAGCCCAAATCATCCAGCTATCCAATTGACATTAAACTCTTTGTCAATTTGGGTACATGTCTGACACTATGCAACATAAACTCAGTGCCATTATGCATAGAAAACTTGGTGCTACCCACACCGCATATATCAAGCTTGTAATAACTACCTAGCTTCATTGTTCCATGTGTGGTAGTGTATATAGAAAACCACTCCTTGTGAGGAATCACATGAAAGCTAGCACTTGAGTCCACAATCGAATTTTGCGCATAACTCTCGTCAAGAGCTAACAATGCAGCATGACTCAAATCCAATGTGAAAATCAATACATCATTTGGCATGTCAGAAACTGTCTCAACAGCTGGAGACTCAACCACATTGATTTCTTCCATTTTCATGCTGCTTTCAGGTTGTCAGACTTTGCTTTCTCTTTGCCCTTATCATGTTGCTGCATAATGCGGCAATCTTTTTTCAAGTGTCCCTTTTTATGGTAGTAGTAACACTCAACATTTTGCATGTCTTTGCGTGACTCTTGCTGATACGACCTTGCATGCGATCTTGAGAACAACCACGGATATGACCACGATGCCTTTTCTTGTCACAATTGCCACTAGCCACATACGCATCACCATGCCCACTTGCATCAAGAGATTGATGCCGAATCTCCTCAGTGACCAACACACTAGTAGCATCACTAAAAACTAGCTTGCCATTAGGTGCAAAATTGCTTATGGTTGTGTTGACGTTATCCCATGAAGACGGTAGCAAGCATAGCAAGAAAATAGCCTTCATTTCATCACCAAAATTGAGGCCTTTTGAAGTAATCTAATAAAAACTGTTGTTGAACTCGTTAAAGTGAGAACTAACATAGTGCCTTCTTTCATGTTCATGCGCATCAGTTTCTTCATCAAGAAAACCTTGTTCAAGGCATTGTTGCCATCCCATGTTGCACATAGAGCATCCATAAGTCTTTGGCATTGGTCTTATCCATTATGGTAAAGTAAATGGATTCACCAAGATGCACGCGAATGGTTGCCATAGCACGCTTATTCAAGCCTTCCCATCGTTCATCAGTGTACGCATTCTCTCTTCTTTCATGCAAGGGTTCTATCAAGCCGTTGTTGATCAAAACATCTTGCATGCATTGCCACCAAATAGTAAAAGTTTGTGCCATCAAACATTTTGATGTAGTACTCTTCTCTTTCGGAAGCAATACTCGCAGCCAAGACTCAAGAGAATATAGCCAAAAAACTTTATGGAAAATTACGTGGGATAATTTTGGCAGAGTTTCCCCTAGAACAGGAGTGGGAACTCAAACCAAAAGTAGTAAAACCACTGTGTAAGAATAGGTAGAATGTGCCAAGAACGCATAAAATGGACTTGCAAAAAAAATCTGGCAAAGTCTCCTCTATATGGGTAGCTAATTCTCAAACCCGACAGACCAAAAGTAAGAGCATAAATTGCTCAAAACAACCACTGGGCATAAACTCCTCAAAACCACTCTTGTGTGACCACTAACGGTGTCAAAAGCACAAAAAAACCCTCCAGATACATATCCTATGGTGAGCGTACCATAAGAGGGAAACTCTAGCTACCTGTATTACCAAAGGTATCTCAACATTCAAGAATATCCCATAGAAAACCTCACACAACGACCTTCCAAAGGCTAAAGCATACATAATAGGACTAGCCACTGTCTTAGAAAGAGCTCTTCCGATCCAAGTCTCAAAAACGACTAGGAAAACTGTCGAAATAGCCAAAAAATGGATCCACAAGTAGTACAATAGACAATGTCCTCAACTCAACGTACATGAGTGACTGCGCTCAAATAGGCGCCAAGAACTAATGCATGCAGTAAAAGTGATGCCTATGGGGATATCTGTTCTCAAAAGAGCTCAATAGCACTATGGTGTGCTAAAGCAAACATGCATCTGTCAACGAATTTGTTTGCAGAGAAATTGCTGTCAAAGTGACTACCAAAATTGCATGTAAACGTGGAGAAACTGTGTGTAAACGGGCTCAAAAGCCCCTTCTAACCTGCATGTCGATGTCATTATGTGCCAATTTCCACCGCTCAATGGAAATGTGCTAGTCGAATAGCCACCAAAGGTGCTCGGAGTCAAAAAAGTGCCGTAGAGTGTGATCGATGCGCTCCGTGGTGATGCCGAGTGTCACTCCTCTATGGTAGAGGCACCTCACCCGTGCATATCACAAGCACAATTGTCCGCGCAAAAACGATCATCCGCGAGAATGCACGTGCTGGGGTTGGATGTCAAAAATCCACCGCGTAATGCGCAAGAATGATGTCGTGGTCATCCATGGAGCCGTCCACGCAAAAGGACCGTCGGTGTCAAACCAATGCGAATTGGCGCAAAACTTTGAAGTTGGTGTCGAAACGGCTCTAATCTCCGATGTCGAGGTCATCCGTGGAGCCGTCCACACAAAAGGACCGTCGGTGTCAAACCAATGCGAATTGGCGCAAAACTTTGAAGTTGGTGTCGAAACGGCTCTAATCTCCGATGTCGAGGCCGCCTCCTACCGGCCGGACGGGAGTTTCACCGATGTCGGTAAAGCCTGTCTCTCTTTCCTCACTTGCTCGCTCTCTCTCTCACACACAAATTGGCTCTCTCAATCTCTAAAGTTCCCTCACGGGCATGTGTGAGCAGTGGTGCCTAGTGAGCGGAGGATCGGGGTGTCGAGGGTTTTGGTGGGAGCGGGAGCGGGGGCTTACACCCATTAAGTGTGTAACACAAAGTTTTTTTAAAAAAAACTTCAATTTCTCTACAAATTAACGAAATGGCAGAGGTTGCAGTCTGACAAGTGAGGTGTCAGCATCTAGATCCATTGTGTGTGTGGGTGTGTGTGGGTGTGTGTGGGTGTGTGTGTGTGTGAGAGAGAGAGAGAGAGAGAGAGAAATACCACACGCAAACAAAGAATTTCTCTCAATTTTGCTCACTAATCACGGCGCCTAGTGCTGCTCAATTCCCTGCTTACTTACCCAATTGATGCTCGGCCTTTGACTCGCTGCCCCTCACCTCAATGTAGTTGCTTGCAAGTGCTACAAATGGATGCGAGGTGACCCTGCAAATACCCCAAATAGCACACTACTAACCATAAACAAATGAATTTGCATACCTGACGGACATGCACTACGCATAATCCAAGCTGTATGCGAACATAGAAAGATAGAGAGCGAGATAGAATGAGAGAGCATGTGCAGGGGCACCTCCTAGAGCGAAGTGCTACGTCGACACGACAAGAGAGGAGGGAAGAGAGGAGAGAAGAAGGACACAAGCACTGGGTGCAATCTCCCCCCATGCAAGAGTGAGCATTTTTCTCTTGCACTTATTTACTTATAGATTTCTTGAATGCTCAAAATGAGTACAAACTGGTCGGTCGGACATAAATGGACAAATCTCATAAAAAGCACTTGAATAATGAATTGTACATAAATTTTATATCCTTTCACATAGCCCTCAAAAATTTACATAGTAAAAGAAAAATTTATGAAACTAAACAACATTGTTTATGCCTGCCATTATCCACATACTACCTATTCTAGTGTCCCATACTACCAGAATAAGCAGTATATGTCATACCTTGATGAATCAAGATATCATTGGTCACACTCATCATTCAATAATCAATTCTCATCATTCTCAAGTACAATCCCATAAATACTATCGCGATAGGAAATTGTTATACTAAGTCCAAATCCAATATAAATCCAAATCCAAATATCTGCCAACATATTTGGAAATTGATAATCATCTAGTTATTGTAGTTGACAGGTGGAAAATGTTGGGGTATAGGCGTCTGTGCCTTGCCCAGCCGCCCAGAGTCTGGGCGCCCACTGACTTGTATACCTTATACATAGCATAAGTGTATAGGGGGCTGCTCACTCTTTGAGTCTCCCCATCCATATCTGTGTGTCGTGTGTCTCCTTCTCTCGCTCACTCTCCGTCTGTGGTGCTCCCCGATCCCCTTCAATTGGTATCAGAGCGACAGGTGTGAGAGCGTAGATGGACTGCTTCGCGATGAACTCGTCAGCTATGGCAGAGAGGTCACAGATCTGCGCAAAGAAATAGAGGAGGTTTGTGGATAGCCATACAGAGGCTTCCAGGAGAGCTCTCAGGAGCTTCCTAGTGCTCACAGATCAGAGTTCCTCTACAGATCAGCCCACAGTGTACATCATTTTCCCTCTTCGGGCAAGCTTTGCAACGGCTACATCGGCGACAGGTTGGAGCTTGGAGCTTCCATAGACATGGAAGCATTGTGAAATTGATGCATTCAGCTCACGCATCGAGGTGGGAAGTGAGTTTGAGCCTTTCTATGAGCTCAAAGAAGCACAGAAGAAAGTCGTTCAGTTTTTGGCAGTTTGACAGCGGTCTACTGTTTTGCTCATAACTTGAGCTACAGAGCTCCGATTCCAAAACTTTTTGGTTCAAAACGGAGCTGGCTTTGAGCTCTACGACTATGTAGAAGGAATTGTTTTCTGATTCGGAGTGCAGATGGGTCTGAAATTAAAAACACAGAGACTGTTTTTAATGACAGTTTTGGGCTCTGTTGTTTTCTTTGCTGCAGACAGCTTACCCGTGTACACTGCAAGTAGCAGGCACATATGAGGTGTTACAAGATCGGGTTTGACTCCCAGGTACAGGTTGAGTCTAGTACTCCCACAGGTGTTGCCAGTTGCAGTTGAGTGGTTCTTCTGCAGTGTTGTGGCTTGCATACATGGTGTTTGAGCGGGTAATGCTCTATGTATGCTTATGTGGTGAGCAGTAGATCTTGTGAGCAAGTGCAGAGGTTGGTTATGGATGACATGTATGATCACCTGTGGTACTCTTTGTGAGCATTTGTTGGACATAGGTTTGCAGATCTTATGCATGTATATTGAGTGTAGTTTGATGCGCATTGATTGCTCATTGTATTGAGCTTGCAGGACAATGGTTATTTTGTGTTGATAGCCATTGTGCGTCAAAACTCTGGCGAAATTTTCCCAGGAGTTTTATGCGTATCATTTATGCGATCTAGGTAGAGATTGCGGGTTGCACTCAGCATTTGCGTGCGGTGTTCTCTGCAGGTGGGAGATTTGTGCGTGTGTATGCATCGATTACCGCACAGTGTGGGCTTGGTGATTCGCTCACGGGTTTGACAGGCGTACAGTTATCTTGGCACACTCACAGGAGTGAGTATTGTGATGTATGCTTGTGTGGCTACGAGCTAGGTAGCCAGATTCGAGCACTAATGGCTTGAGGTTTTTCAGCAGGTTTCAGCTACAGGTTTACAATTTTACAGGCAGGTTTGAGGTCTTATTTGGGCGCTGAATTTTCAGCCATTGTTTCCTCTTTGCAGGTGTCCATGTATGGCTCAGTTGTAGGCTGATCTGGGACACGTTTGTGACTTGTTTATGCAGCTGTTTAAGAGCTGAATTTTGGGGCTGATTTGCAACCATATTTTACAGCCATATTTGCAGACTTTTGTTGATGCAATTCGAGCCAGTTTAGGGCTGATTTGGTTGACATTTGCTACTCATTGTTGGTTGCTCTTTTGCGAGCATTATGGCTGATTTTTCATTTGACTTCCAGCGTTATGGTCTGACACAGTTTGATGGTGTAGATTTTGTTGCTTGGAAGGAACATATGCTTGTTGCATTGGCGGATTTGGGGCATGATAAACCCTTGCGTGGTTTATCGACAAAGCCCAAGTCTATGCGTGATGATGATTGGCAGGATCTTGATGAGTTAGCCATGTCTACGATTCGTTTGCATCTGGTTGAGTTTGTTGACTGGCACGTCTCGAGGGAGACTACAACTCATGCTTTATGGCAGAGTTTACATGCTATGTGCGCGACATCCATGTCTACAGGGGAGTCTAGTCCCACTTCTATGTCCATGGGAGAGATTGGTCCCACACGCAAGTCTCGACGGCATAGAGACTTGACATGTTGGCATTGTGGACATAGAGGGCACATTAGGCGTCGATGTTTCGTTTGAGACAATGGAGGCGACAGATGCGTGATGCAGATTTGGGCATGACAGATGCTAGTGAGATCAGTACGGTGGTTACTGAGTATGCTTGTGACGGCGATGTCACATTTACATCTAGCTTGTCTTCAGACGATCTTATGTCTACGGATTGCATATTGGATTGCACATTGTCTTCATATTGGTTACTAGATTCAGATGCTACTTTCCATGTCACGTCGCATCGTGAGTGGTTTAGCACGTTTTCTAGTGGGAGACTTGGTTGTGTGCACATGGCTGATGGTGCTTTGTATGACATTGAGGGTACAGGAGACATATGTTTATCCTTGCCCAGTGGTATGAGATTTACCTTGCGTCATGTGCGTTATGTGCCAGATCTGAGACGGGATTTGATCTCAGTCAGACAGTTACGAGATAGTGGATGTCGGGTATCGCTGCTTGAGTGATCTTTTGCGTTGCATTTGGGTTCGCTAGTGATTGCGAGAGGTGCCAGGAGTGGTACAGGTTACCCATTGCATGTGGATCATGGGAGAGACGGTGTTGTCTCTGTGATCATGCAGCCAGGTAGAGAGCGAGAGAGCAGGCGAGTCTCTTTTGCTCATGGGTTGCAAGGTACTTTACATGGAGTGCAGAGTAGTGAGCTCGTTGTGCACACAGTTGGGGCACGACTTGAGCAGTCACACAGAGAGGTGGCAGAGTCACACATGCATGCTTTGCTAGTGACTGAGCAAAGCAGAGAGTCACTTGTGCGAGATACTTCTATGCAGGATAGACAGGTAGAGCGGTCTTGCTCTAGTGAGTCACGACAGGAGGACATTGTGCAAGAGTCTATGCATACGGAGTTAGAGCATGAGAGCTCTAGTGAGTCACAACAGATTGAGTGGTCATGTTTGCAGTGGATGATTGCAGAGGAGACTGAGATGTTAGCGATTATGCAATCATTCCTTTCTATGCTCGACAGTGAGCATGGGGATATAGTTGTGCAGGATATGTCTTCCAGCAGACACCTAGAGCAGCTGGTTTGCTCTGAGGTTGCACGACAGGTTGATGCGTCTTTTGCGGACAGTCAGGAGATGCATGTGGCTGACACGCCTTGTAAGTCAGAGATGCCTATTGCCAAGGATATATATGTTGATGCATGCTCCGTAGAGCTATCAGGGCCCACTAGCATTGCATCGGCATTCGGTGGTCTCATGTATGAGATACTGATCTTGAGACCGGATATCGCAGCTGCAGTGGGAGCATTTGTAGTTGGGGTTGTCAGTCGTTTGTTGACTGATGATGGCATAGTGCATGAGGGAGATATGCAGGTATTGCATATATACTTGCAGTACGTGTGCGGTACGTCTAGTGGTGTATGGACTTACACGGGAGCAGGACAGCCGGATGCACACGATCACAGCCAGCCAGTGGGCATCGGTTGAGAGCGGTTTTCTCTCACCTTTTGTAGTCTTTAGACTAGGTTCCCTTGCTTAAAGGCACAGTCACCTTTAAGTGGGAGGTTGTTGGGGTATAGGCGTCTGTGCCTTGCCCGGCCGCCCAGAGTCTGGGCGCCCACTGACTTGTATACCTTATACATAGCATAAGTGTATAGGGGGCTGCTCACTCTTTGAGTCTCCCCACCCATATCTGTGTGTCGTGTGTCTCCTTCTCTCGCTCACTCTCCGTCTGTGGTGCTCCCCGATCCCCTTCAGAAAAGACTTGATTGGACCAAGGCATATGTGAAATGATATCACATTTATGTACATTTCATTATTCAAGTGCTCTTTATGAGCTTTGGCCATTATGTATGGGTGGCCAGTCTGTACTCATTTTGAGCATTCAAGAAATCTATAAGCAAATACGTGCAAGGGGGAAATTCTCATTCTTGCACTAGGGAATTGCACCCAAAACTTGTGTCCTTCTCTCCTCTCTTCCCTCCTCTCTTTCCATGTCGGCGTAGCACTCCGCTCTAGGTGGTGCGCCTGCAAGTGCTCTCTTGCTCTATCTCGCTCTCTGTATTTCGATGTTCGCATATAGCTTGGATTATGCGTAGTGCAGGTCCATCATATGTGTAGATTCATTTGTTTATGGTTAGTAGTGTGCTATTTGGGGTATTTTGCAGGACCACCTTGCATCCGTTTGTAGCAGCAAGACCAAGGTATTCAAGTTCTATGCCTCACTCTTTGCAAAGTTTCCCGGATTCACCTTGCAAGCCTCAAGCTCCCAATTCTCTGAGTGATCCTGCGTGACCTACTTCACTCGGTTGTTCTCTTTTCCTGTTTGATTTTGACTTGCTTGACTTCCAAGGCTTTCCCAAGCTTGCCTTTTACTCCTTGTTTGCACCTCGACTCTACTTCCCTTGCTTCTACTTCTCGACAGTTTGCAGATTACTGACTTGGTTTGCTCTAGGCTCGAATCACTGCACACGAGGGTTAGCCAGGTAGCCAGGGCTCGGGGTCCTTCTCCTGGGCTTTGATACCACTTATAGGTTGCAGGATGCAGAGTGCAAGAGAGGGAAGGAGAGAAGGGGAAGGGGATGAGGAGAACACATAGGTGTTTGGTGGAGCTATTGAGAATAACCCTCTCAACTCCTTATTAGACATTATAACCAAAGAATAATGGGCGGGTGCCGGCCATGGGCCACTGGCCTATAACCCAACACATACCACAGCTAGTACACTGGTCCTTCCCAACATTTTCATGCACCCCTCTATCCGTCGTGAATCTAGAAATAGACATATCGCATAGGGTAGTGGGAAAAAAGGGCCTTGTAGCATGGATTGCATATGCACCAGCAATTGTAATTGACTTTCATAGGCATGCACTTTGGCTTCCTTGACCTCCACCTCGAGTGACCTTGTGCCAGTAGTGTCCATCTTTGAAGCTCTTGATTTAGCATGGAACAAATTGGTGCATGAGGTAAGTAGGATCGTTTCATTCCGCTCAAAGAGGATGAATCTACTTTTGTAGAGATTTATAAGCGGTAATAGTGTCTTCATCTATGGAGGAAGCTTACTCTCCATATGTGTGTGTATAAAAACATATGTATGTATGCCCATTGTTGACGATGGCATGTGTGTGTGTGTGTGTGTGTGTGTGTGTGTGTGTGTGTGAGAGAGAGAGAGAGAGAGAGAGAGAGCTTGGTCTCAAGGACTAATAACATTGGAGGAGATCGAAATGTTCAACATTTCCATCTACTTGTTCAAGCAACAAGAGCTAGCAAAAGCATTAAAAGATGTACTGAATCTAAAAGTGTTGCAAATGGAAACTGTTAAAAACATCACCGTCTTTCCTAACCAAGGGGATCAAATGAAGATAGTGGCACAATGGATACGCATGTTTGCAAACCTCTTAAAGCTGACCGTGGAGGTCAATATGGGCAAAACCAAAACAGATGCTCTTTTTGAGAAGCTTAAAAGCATTATAGTCTAGCAAAGCCATTACCTTGGTTTTGGTATTTTTCATAATTTGCTCATTGCATCTCTTATACGCTCATAGGAAATCATGCTAGATTGTTATGGACAATTACATAACAACATGTGTGAAGGCATTGTGGCATTGAGGAACTCTCAAAAGAATTAACATCTCCATGTTAAGGTTGTGGGTTCATATATGCTCATTTCTTTCTTCCTGTTTCTGACATGGTTCACTGCCTTTTGGGAAGAGCTCTATGATGTCCATAGAAAATTGCAACACCTAATTTCTTTATGATTTCTAAGATTAAATAGCTTCTCCCTACAACTACATTCCTACGTTGTAAGTGTTTTGTAATGAGCATTATTTCCATTTGAAAAGTGTTTTTATTTTATTATATTTTTTTGAAAAAAATATATGTTTTAAAATTACCGAGCATCGAAATATATATGCACCACAATTAAAAAAAGGGAAAGTCAAACATTGTGTGTAGAGACTCTCTCTCTCTCTCTCTCTCTCTCTCTCTCTCTCTCTCTCTCTCTCTCTCTCTCTCTCTCTCTCTCTCTCTCTCTCTCTCTCTCTCTCTCTGTGTGTGTGTGTCTGTGTGTGTGTGTGTGTGTGTGTGTGTGTGTGTGTGTGTGTGTGTGTGTGTTGATTGGAGATGAGGAGGCAGGACACAAGGGGAGCCGAATCTCTGTTAGCAGCAAGCTAACCCATGTAACATTTCTAGGAGCTTTATTGTAAAAACACTTATTCTTTTGATAAATAGGGAATATTGTAACTCCTATTTGCCAAGTGGATATTGTAATCAATGAGCAGTAGCTATAAGCTTCCAGATTGTATCAATTTATCCTTAGTTAGAGCTCCCAAATGATTAGTTTTTTACCAAAGAAACCTTGGCTAAGGTATAAAAGCCAATTTTGTAAAGTTATTATCAAGTTTTGGATAAGAAATACACAGCGTGAGCTAACAATCTACAAAACCAAGACAAAAAGAGCATGGTAAGTACATAGCTTAGTTGTGCACATGTATCAAACATAAGTTGCAAGTACAAAAATCACACACTTACTAGATGACAGGTTATGTCAATGTCACTGTCAACGGGGGTGTCCTCACAGTGAGGAAACCCCAAATCGTCAAGTGTCTCTTTAAGTGTTTCTATTTTCACCTCGAGCTCCATTTTTTGCTTTGCATTTAGATCACTTCTCTGTGATAAAGTCTACAATTCATTGCCAACATCTTGTAGCTTCCGTCTCATCATTGTGATAGCTAGACTGACCTTGCATTGCTCGCTTGCAATACCCTTACAGCTTCCAGCTCTTGTTGTGCTGTTTTAGATCCTCTTTAGCATTTTATAGTCAACACAGGGCTGAATTCTTTAACAAACCCGTAGTTTATCTCCATGTTGGTTGGCCCTTCTGGTAGACCTTATAGTGAAACTGCATCACCTACTCATACATATTGCTGCGTATATAGCTGCATTTAATGCGGTATTGGTTGGGATCCTTCGACTCTCTAAACACATTAAACCATTCCACATCACTGTGTTGCTTCCACCTCATCAATTTGGGATTTGAACCGGTCATGGAGAGGCCATAAGCAGCACTGAAATCGTCCGCTGTGGTACATAATTTCTCTTGTAGTGGGATCTTCACCTTGGGAGCTTTCCATTGGACTCCACACATGTAATAAGAAAATTAGCAAAAACCAAAAGGTTACTTGATCAAGAGAGTAGAATCTGACAAAATGCATTTCAACTAGATATGTAATGCCCCTCTCTCTTTGGCTGTAAATGGAAAATCCATTGCTCATTGGGGAGCCGATGTCGGACTGCATGCAGGGGACACTGAAGAGAGGAACACACACAGACAAAAGGTGGGAGAGAGAGAGAGAGAGAGTGAGTGAGTGAGTGAGTGAGTGAGAGAGAGAGAGAGAATACCTGAGTCGTTTCTTCCTTTGCCTGCATGCATGAACTGTGACATTGTTGCTCCCTAGGGTTCAAATAGCTTTACTCTTTTGCAAGGTGGAGGAGCAGTAGTAGATTTGGCCATGCTCTATTTTCTGGTTGGTGGATGGTCGGATGAGTCATTGGAGGTTTCAGTTTGGTATTCCGAGCTCTTTGCCTCTCTTGAAGTCTATTGAGCAGAGATTGATGGTTGCCTGGCAGAGCCCCCATGTATCTTGATTGTGGCCCCCACGCCTCGCTTCCCTGCTTGCTTCATGACTATAGCTCAACTGTATAACATCCCCGTCGAAACTCTTCAAAGAGAATGTAAAAGGTTGAAAGTTTCACTGTCAACCTTTCATGATTGTGCCCCACTCAATTTAAATACACAATTTGTACACTCATTTTAAATATTGTTCTTATGCCAACATTATGTGCTTATTGGCTGGCACATGCTATGTAGCACAAAAAGTGTAACACATTAACATTCTTATACCCTTTAGAGTTCCTCCTCCTTACATGTTTTCTAGAAGTGACACACCTTCTTGTTGGTTGCTAGATGAGGATGCAGTTTTCCATATCACACCGTCTCGTGAGTGGTTTAACACCTTCCCTAGTGGGAGCTTTGGTTGTGTGCACTAGGCTGATGGTTCGGCGTTTGACCTTGTGAGTGTAGGAGATGTTTGCTTGTCACTACCTAGTAGTGCATCCTATACGCTATGACATGTGCACTATGTTCCTTAGCTGAGACAAAGTTTGACCTTAGTGAGACATTTAGTAGATTGTGGGTGTTAGACACTGCTTAGAGCAATCTTTCGAGATGCATTGTGGCTCATTAGTGATTGCCAGGGGAGCCCGACATGGCTTGGTTTACCCTATGCATGTATCTAGGGTTCGAGATGGCATGGTCTCGATTTTGTTGTTAGCATGCTTTGAGCTAGAGACAAGACATATTACCTTCGCGGGTGAGCTCCACCATGCTCATGAGATAGAGCATTTAGCTCTGTAGGGCATGCCAGTAGACTTTGTAGAGATAGAGGTAGAGCAGTAGTATTCTAGTGAGACATAATAGGTGTTGTCAGAGTTTGTGCAAGCAGAGGTAGAGTGGGTTTTCTCCCTAGAGACACACGCAGAGATAACAAACATGGAGTTCTATGATATGCTCATGTTAGAGGCTGATGAGTTGATGCTAGGACACATGGTTCCACATACGGATGAGAGGGATGTATCCATCTCAGTGTTAGCGTTGACAAATCCATATATGATGAGTAGTCCTAATGATACAGTGCATGCAGATAGCACTGAGGAGGCAAGCACAAACAGGTTTGTGTAGATTTTGTCAGTGTTCTTTCGTCTCAAGTGCGACCCATGAGTGTCAATGCCCGACCTAGCAGCTGTAGTGCGAGCATTTGTAGCTGGGATTATCAATCGTAGGATGACTGACACTAGTATGATGCATAGTGGACTTTTGCAGGCCATATAGAGTAATCTGCGGGATTTTCATGTAGGTCTAGCGTGGATACACACGTTCTTCTATCACTAGAGCCAATACAGCTGCATGTAGATCAACTAAGCGAGCTAGTGGGTGTAAGAGAGTATCTCAAGCATTTTCTTGTACATATACTAGTAGTTTAGCTAGTAGGACCCACTTATTTACACATTCACTTTTAAGTGGGAGTCTGTTGGGGTAAAGGAGGAGTGCTTTTGCCCGAGTTGGACGTCTAGTGTTCGGTTGCCCACTAACCTTATTCTTGTACATATACAAAGAATAAGGGGAAGCTCACTTTGAGACTTGATTCACCCACACAACATCTTGCACTCTCTCCTTCTCCCCTTCCTGCATGCACACATCGCACTACACGAGGAATCCCAAAATCCGAGCAAATAATATCGAGCAAACCATGAACTGAGCAAAACCTGCAATGTTTTGTGACACCCTTGTGCAATATATTTGTTATATACATATTTGAGTTTTACTGGTAAGAAACCCTTCATAGTTTCTTTACCTTAGAAAGTTCTTTTTCAATTGTTCATTCACTCACATCAACAATGAAATCGACAAAAAAGTTGTATTTGCACCTACAATTCAAAAAAATGTACAATGTACAACAATACTTTTGATCAAGAATATTTGACACAAAATTTAACGCCCATAACCATATATCACCAAAAAATCACTTCTCCGAACCATTGCAAGGTACACAAGCCTTCATCGTTGCATCTTCATCCGTGCACCTCCAAGTGCTTGAACTAACTCTATTTATGTTAGAGCAGTCTGATGCATGAACTCATGAGCGTCAGGGTCAAGGCAAAGGACTTGCAAAAATATGAAGTAAATGTGCTTACATGGCATATATACAAAGCGTTTGCTTTTATATTTTTAAAATCCTCGCAAGTACATCTAGGAAAATATGACATTGTCACAGAGTATGTCACTCCCTTTGCACTTGACCCTGCAGTCTTAACATAGCAAACATGTGCTTCCTTGCAAACCACAATGGCCTCTTGTACCAACTTTGGTGCCATGGTTCTATCTAGTTCAATCTTTCCATGAAATTCCTTTGTTAATCGTGATCTTCACTTCACAATCTTTCCATCTCTAAAGTTGGGACGAATGCCGCTAGCAACTGTTTGGTTCAATGGAACTGTTTCATGAATTCTTGTTGCTAACACCACTCCTCCTTGAAAAACAAATCCATTGTCTTGCAGTTGAGCTACCTCTTGAGGTTGCAAGTTTATGCCCTCATTTGCGACCACCCAAACACTGGGAGCTGGACCTGGTGGCCCTTCAACTATGTTGTGAACCTTCCAAGTGTGCATGTTATTGGAGTACCAAATGAATCCTTCTACAAGACCTCTTTTTGAACCAAATTGAGGATATTTCCTGAGACCCCAAAAGCAAGGAACGGGCAGCCCATTTTTGGAATCCATAGAACAATCATTAATAAACCTCCCACAACAATCTCCATCTTTTGACACCACACCAAAACAAGTCATCTTTCTCAATGTTAATGCAATGCAAATGCCCATAGCATCTGCTAAATCTAACAACACCAATAAAACTATCGCTACTACAAGTGACATAATCTATCCACATGTGATTAACATGTCTTAGCTCCATACTACTCATATGTAATGTAGCCATCATATTTAGCTGGGAGCTCATAAGTCTGGACCACCTTCTTGGCTTGATGGAGTGCAATATATAAGTTGCTTTGTGGTGGCACGCACTTAATCATGCCAATCACACTTGCATTGATCTTTGAGTGATCTAAGTTGTGTAGATCATCATTTAAATGATCTCCATTGTTGTCTTTCTTGTCTTGAGAAACTTTGTCAATGCTTGCACCAATTTGATCCTCACTTCTAACATCTGTCTTGTAGAACAAGTGCATCTCATGATCGAGCATAAAAGTTTGCTCATCATCATTTGATATTGTAGCCTCCAGCTTTACTTGCAGTCCAGATAATGTTAGCGATCAAAGATAGAAATTGGCATTACAAAGCTCAAAATGTTCTTGCACAACAATTGCTAGTGAATAAAACAATAGTACTACCTTATGTCCACGTCATGGCCCAAAAATTGTAATACATCTCCCCATGGGTTAATAGTGTGACAAGCATAATTTTAGAAATATTGATACAAACAACAAGGAAGCAATGGTAGTGTATAGATTGCTACAAAAGGTTGAATCAAAGTTTTAAATTTCTTTCAAATTTTTTTACTTGAAATTTTAGTCATCACTACAAGCCGCCTGAGGAGCTGATTCGCACGTTCATGTACCTATACTTGGCAATCATGACTTTCTTTAATATATTTTGAAAGAATGATTTCGTTGTATGATTTTTTACAAAGTGAGATCAAATATTTAAAACAATTTTTCCGAATTGTTAAAAAAAAAACGTGCCCTGTCAATTAATGTAATAGAATGGCAATTTTCATCACCCTCCTGAAATCCAAACCCAACCGTATGTCCTGCATTTCTCCTGCACAAATCTCCAAAAGAAACTTTTGATTTCCCCAATTCATGGAACATCTTGCTTCTCAAGCAAATTAATTCTTCTGCTCATGCATCCTTCCTCGCTCTGAAGAGCTTGACTGTCTCTAACGGTATTGTTTGGCTCAGGATAGATTTTGAGCGCTCCCTCCAGCGTGGTAGGAGGGGGCCCGTTGCCACCTCAGTAGGCTTACCATTGTGGCGTGAGCACAAGAGATTTCTCTCAAAAGCTACACAGTGCAGTGCTCAAACTCTTGCTCCTGCCCCGTACGACCCCCAAAAGCCTACAAGTCGCCACAAGGCAGTTTTCATGGATTGTTAGAGCTTATTTAGCACTCACTATCTTTATTTAGAGAGAGAGAGAGAGAGAGAGAGAAGAGAGAATGAATTTTCCTAACAAGGGCAAACTTGAAATTCTCCCAGCAGTCAAAATTTGAATCTTTTGCCGGTAATTACACTAACACTTTTGTAAATTCACGGGTTTCCTTAAAGGCAAGCTCAAAATTTAATCGAAATTTTACCATTTCAGTTGGTTAAAATAGGGTAAAGGTCATAAATAAAAGACGGATCTCTCTTCAAGACCCGTCGACCCCTAATTATTTAGCTATGTGTGTGCGAGTTCTAGGACAAGCTCACCCATTTTCTTGGATATTGGTTAGAGAAGCAGGGGGACGATCATGACCGTTGGATGTTGGGTTCAAGCCTCATTGGCCGCAACGTCTCTATTTACCCCCTTGATAGTCTTCTCAATCGTAACCTATTTTTTTACATGCAAAAATGCACATCTTCTCATGCGAGTGCTGATCGAGCTGGAAATTTTGTTGAGGATAAAAGTTCATTTGGATTAGCAAAAAATTGTCTAAAATATACTTTACATTGCCCTTGTCACATTTGGCATATAATCAATTCTTGAAACTCTTCATAAGTTGTATGATAAGAGGAAAAATATAAAGAGCCATTTGAATTAGCAAAAATTGATCAAAGTACAATTTTCCCTTTAAAAGATCGTTAGGGCTCAAAATATTGTTTTTATAGAAAAATAGATGTGCCAACTTACTAACCCTTGGTTATTGCCTTTCTAGCAACTTCTCTCCATAATAAGTTGAAGGTTCCTTCTCCTAACTTGAAGAGCCATGGTGACCAGGGGGCAATGGAGCATTTGAAATACCTCATAGTCTCTCGTTAGAATGTTGCTTTGTTGGACAATTGTATCACCTTCTTTTTGTATCCTCCTAGGTTCAAAAACCTCCACCTCCTGGTAATAATTTATATCTATAGGAAATCTCTCTTTAAAAAAACCTAGGTTTAGTAAAATCCCACCTACACATTTTTAAATTTTCCTCTAAATTTTAATTAAGAAAATCTACAAGAAATGTAAAAATCGACAATTATTGTCAATCTACCTTCAATTTCTTTTTAATGAAGAGTTTTCAAGTCTTGAGCCTTGGAGCAATGTTTGGGAAAAATGTGTCTCGCCTTAATATTGTGCCGTCTTTCAATTTCGAGATTACTGATCGAGGTCAAAGGGAAAAGGAGAAACTCTGCCCCAAAATATAAAAAACTAGTGTAAAAACCCAAAAAAATAATCTAATTTTCTTAAATTTCATCTTGGCAAACTCAAGGAAAGGAATTTTGTCTATTTGGAAAAATGATTTTTTTAAAACACTACCTTGGAGTCTTAGTATCGTAGACACACACACTCTCTCTCTCTCTCTCTCTCTCTCTCTCTCTCTCTCTCTCACACACACACACACACACACACACAATAGTTCTGGAGGACGATTGTGACTTGATTAGCTTGGTAGCTTTTCATGGGTTCTGGAGGACGACTGTGACGTTATGGAAAATTGACGTCGCCAGCGTGGAGAAGATGCCAGGATGGCACAAGGACTTCAAGCGCCAGCTCAGCTGAGCGCTCAAAATCTATCCTCATCCCCTCCTTCCCCAAGTGGGCAAATGAAATGAAGGGCTGAAAGCTTTAATGAGCTATCATCGCCATCGCTATCGTTGATAGCACCGCAAGAGTCTTCAATAGCTTCTGAACGACCTACTACTGGTAGCTAGCGTGGTTTTCCTATCCAATAGGAACACAACCTTACGCAATAACCTTATGCTATGTTAAAAAAACTGCCTGTAGCCATCCACGCCGGCGTGGATGACTACAGGTAGTTTTCAGAGGTACCTAAGAGGCGCGCAAATGACGACTCTCGCCTTTGCATGAAGAAGCTTAAACAATATGGCTGACATTTCATTTGCCCAACTGGAACAGGTTTTATGAACGTTTCAAACCTGATCTAGTGGAGAGAGATGGAGAGCAAGCGCTGGCTGCTTCAATAGCATGGCTACATGAGCTGTACGGCAGATGTCTTGGTGGATGTAGCAGGGCTCCATTAAAGTTGTGTGTGTATGTGAGATGGCGCGCATGCCCGGACCAAGTTGCAATGGAACCTCTGCCCAAACCTCAAGGTCTCCTCCACGATTGCAAAAGACTTGTTTGCCATTGACGACAAGCAAATTAGAGACACCTCCTTCCCCTTTCTGTAAGCCCGGCCAGGTCTCTTCCATTATCATCCATGGATCCGGTGGCATCTGGACGCATGGAGATTCTAGAATTGAGCTTCATCTATTTGATAAGGTGGGTTTAATTGAAGTGTGCTATAGTAGTAAAAGTAGGTCATTCAAAAGCTGTTGCAGGTTGTTGCAGGGCCGATTATGAGGAGTTTATGGCCTAAAATATCTTGGTGGTGATGCCAGCAAAGATAGCGATTGCGATGGCAGCTCGTTAAAGCTTTCCATCCGACACAGGTTTTATGCATGCTTCAAACCTGATCTAGCGGAGAGAGGTGGTGAGCGAGAGCTGGCTGCTTCAATTGAATGGCTACAATATGAGCCATACGGCAGGCCTCTTGGTGGATGGGCTCCATCTACTAGACTTGCAAGGTAGTTGAGGTCAACTCGGCTTGGGCATTGAGCGCGGTGTGCTATTGACAGCTTTGCAAACTACCTATAGCAATCCACGCCGACGTGGATGGCTACACGAAGTTATTTTTTGTAAGCGTGCATGCCTCCTCATAACGCCGGCCAGCTACTGCAGTTCTATAATCGCATGCACTAGCTTCTTCTTGCCACAACAAGATGACATATTGTCACCACTAATATGCATGACCCTATAGAGATATCACTAGGCGCCTCCATTTATACTCATTTGGACGCCTACCTGGATTACCTTCGAGTTTTGGGCTGCAGCAAGGGACCATGGGTTTGGCCTGAAAAGGCATCCAGGGATGCCGTAGGCACATGCTCTGTGGGTGCATAGAATATTCCAAGTACCATGATTGGCAAACCATAGTTTGCCATTATATAGTGCTCTTAGCCAACCAAGCTTATCATTACAAGATCCCTTTGCCCCTTAGTATAAGCTTGTATTTGTCATGACAAATAGCCAGCTTTCAATTTACATGAAGCAAGCCAAAACACAGACATCACCTATGCATGCCTGCTCCGTAGCGCCACACGCAAGCCTGCCTGCTCCTTAATCCTATGAGGAAAAGTCCAAAGGAAAGAACTAGACCAAACATCCCGTTTGCAAAACGTCAAGCAAGCTGGGACTCTGGATGAGTCAGATAAACTCTTTCAGGTATTCTTTTGGGTATTCTGAACCCTTTGCTCAAGCTGAAAATAGATTTAGTGGCTTCCTTTCACATGTTTACAAGAGTCTGAAGTGCTAAAATTGAGCGACACTTACCTTGATAGCTTGTTGTAACTTGATGCCTGAATAACATGGTGATAATGGTGCTAATCTTTGCTGCTAATAGTGCTTTAGCTCATGCAGCTGCTACAAATGGGGGTCAATCTCATGATAGTTTTGCAATAGTACATGGTCGGTTGTGACTAATCAAGGGTGGCCAAGCTAGTGCTGCTGCTTCCACATGAAGATGAGTATGATAATGCAGAGTTGGTTTCTTGGCTGAACATGAGAAGAGGCACCATTATTGTGAGAGCGATATTCCTGTCATATCATCAAGTTACCTTTGCAAACTCTCTATACCCATCCATGCCGGCGTGGATGGCTACATGAGGTTTTCTTCTCCTAAGTTTTTAAGTACTCTATAATCAATGAAATTAAAGCTACTAGTGTGTCATAATTCTCAAAAGTTTTTGAATCATTGTTGTAAATCAAAACGTACCACTGTGATAACACACGCGATTGTTTTTCAAATTTGGTCATCACTTGCTAGAATTTGTTAGCTCCTTGAAGCCATCCAAGGTAGCATAGATATTGCCGACATGGTAGGCTAGAAGGAGTTTTTGAGTTAGTTTTTTTATTATTATTATTGTAGTGAAATTGGTTTGGTATTGCAGTAAAGTAAGAAAATTGGTTTTTGTTGTGTTATGCTAGTCCTTCTACTCGTGGACAAGGTCGGAGAGAAAGACGGCCTTCTTTAAATCAAGCTTCAAGTATTTTAGAAAGTAGTGATGAAATAAGCGTGGTCTCTATCATTGATATGACAGAAGGCTTGGAGACACAAGAGGAGGAGATGCAAAGTCAAGACTGGGGGCTTGGCTCCATACATGAAGTTGATGAGTCTCCTGCTCCACAAGAGGCATGCTTACAAATAGTGCCCTATGTTGTAAGAGATGAAGTAACAGTAGACACAAAGTTCGGGGATGAGCACAAGCTATATATGCATTGAGGACAGGATATTATTCAATTTACTTCTTGCATTTTTAGTTGTTTTGATTGTCCACCAATTACTTTATGTCGATTGAATACCTATGCAAGGGTGAGAGGTTTAAGCGATCGATGGATTAAAAGATGCTTTTGCAAAGGAGGGCTATATGCAAGAAAAAGGAGCTTTCATTGTTTCAATTTGGAATTGTAAGAAGGAGGAAGCTTATGTGACAGGCATTTCATTTTCCTACTTCGGTCCTTCTTTGGTTGCTAAGTGTTCTTTTTTGTTGTCATAAATAGTTGCTAAGTGTTCCTTTTTTGTATGTGCTTATGTATTTTATAGAGGAGTTTCTTCCATCATGGGACCCAATATGGGTTGATATACACAAAGACTTTAAGATAGAGCTTTCTAAAAGATCTTTTGTACATATTATATATTTGTGAGTATGTGGAAAAGGTGCAAATGTCTAGGGAATTGAGCCAGAGAATAGATCATGCTAGGCAGACAATGACAAGCGTCTAAGGAATTGAGCCAGAGAATAGATCATGCTAGGCAGACAATGACAAATTAAAGACTTAAAAGGAGGAGGAGAAGATTCAAAATGATTTAGCACTCGAATATGGAGAGTGTTGAAAAGGTGACTGCTTTGTATTTGTTTATGTGTTTTACGCATAGCGATAATATTTATTGAAGCCTGGTTTTTTTGTTCATCACTAACAAATTGCAGTTGTTAAATATTGTTGATCCAAACCTTGGACAGCGAACCTTGGACCGGATTGGATGGTTCGAGTCCTTTCACTCAAGTTGGGTACTGAACTTGATTGCTATGCATGATGCTCTTGTTTTGACCAAGCTATTATGGTTTCTCATTATTGCTCAACAAATCTTGCGTTAAAATTGTAGTGTTGATTTTTTTTGTGGATCATGACAAGGTTTTCATACTTGTATAACAACTTTGCTACTCGCTCGGGTTTCTCATTACTCAACAAATCTTGCTCGGGTTACAGTAAGACTCGCACTGCACACACATACTACGCACATTGCACTCTTCAAGAATAATGACTAAAAAAACACTTTGGAGAGATTACTTAATGCCCCTCCCACAAGAAATAAAGAAAGTTTGTCATCATTAGCTTGCCATGTGGAACTACTCAACAATCTTTATCCAATAGTCCACAATTGCTCTCAAGATGCAATGCTTTACTAAGACCTTATGCATGCCCAAATAAGAAGTGCTAGGAAATTTGCACTTCAAAGTTTGTAAGAATAGTGCAAATCCCAAATCCTGTGAAGCGAAGGTCCTTGAAAACAGATTATCTTTGAGGTGAACCATTGATTGATGGGAGATGTCAAAATTTTGTGCTTGATTATGGTTTCTTGATTTTTCTTCTTTTTCTTTTAGGTAGCAATCACATGATGCATAGTTATAAGTTCCTTTTGGAAATAATCATGCCGCATGTCTGGGCAGTCACACGTGCACTATTTATTTGTTGGCCTGCTAAAGGCCTTAGTCCACAAAGGGTGAAGGTTTCTTTATAAGACAAGTGTCCCTAAGGGGCTCAAAAGTCTTGTTAATAGAAAGCTATTCTCCAAAGCTGCATTTACTCATTTTGGCATGCTTGAAAAAGACTCTAGAGAGCAAAAGATTAAACAATATATTCATAGGAGTTCGATCTCATGATGTGAGGTCAATGTTTGACAAAGGTGTGCATGAGCTTAACCTTGAGCCGATAAAAAGTCCAGATAAGCCGGTTGCAAAGGATGGTAAAGGGAAAAAAACCCGAGAAAATATTCTAGAAAATAGTTCGAACATCTTGTAGATTTGGAAATTTCTATTAGTATTTTCAGTTTGCATTTGTACAAGGAGGAAACTTGCCACTTAGGCAATTACACTTTCACAAACATTGTGTGAGATATTGATAAAGGGTCATTTCAATTAAGGATTTCAAGAAAAATCATTCACTAATTTTTTTATTACTTCTATGATTGTTCAATCTATCTTTTCTTATAATACAAAAGCATTAAAATATTTTTGTGTTTTAATTTTTAATGTATCTTTTTTTTTTTCAAAATGTTGATGTGTAATGTGCACCTTTTACCTTATTATTTGAGTGGGGTTGTCATAAAATCTAATTATTAACCGATTTTCTCTTATTAAAATAATCATTTAATGTGGGAGAATAAACGGGAACAAGGGTTAGAATATAGACTTGTGCTTATGGATCTATCTCAACACGGGGTCAAGGTTAAAAGGGTCCAAATGAGAGAGGCTTTTTCAAAGAGCAAGGCTACCTAATAGAGCTTAAAGACCTTAGGGTAGCTTCATTAAAGACCTCCAAAGGTTAGTGTTAAAATTACTTTGACCTTAGGCAAGCTAGGGTTGTGCTTGAGGTGGGAACCCGCCGGCCCAAGCTTGAGGTGCTTGCCGTGCTTGTTGACTAAGGTGCTTGTCATGCTTGTTGACTAAGGTGCTTGAGGTGCTTAATGTCTAAGGTGCTAAGGTGCTCCATGAATAAGGTGCTTGAGGGGCTTAAGGTGTTCCCAAATTAACCACAATCCCTACTCAAGCGGGGCGAGCCCTCATTGTAGGAGCATGAGAGAGAACACACACACCCTCACACAAGGCAAGCCTAGTCTAAAGAAGCAACAAGGACACTTGTCAAGTTCCTCTTCATGTTGCCCTCATGGTGTGCCTAAAGCCTATTGCTTGGCCTCTCAAGCGATCCAATGATAATTTATTTTAACAAATTAATTGATATGCATTTATCAAGTCCTCTCTCTCAAAGGGATAAGGTGGACACTTGTCCCAAGGCTAGCATGCTTGCTTGATATGCACTCTGCATGTGATTGGCCAGGCTTGAAGGTGTCCAATGAGTTTCGATCTTGAGTTAGAAGAGGGGGTTGACCAAATCAAGGAGGGGGACTATCTTGGGGGGTATACTCTCCCACTCTCTCTCTCTCTCTCTCTCTCTCTCTCTCTCTCTCTCATTGGCTGAAGTGCAAAGTGAAAGAGCTCCATCTCCTTCTCCAAGCTTGTTGAGAAGTTGAGAGCCTACACCAACACTCTTGGCTATGAAATGAAAATCCAACCAAGAGCCATGCTTCAATGCTTAAGCTTTCCATCTTCTTCATCCTCATTACTATGCTATTATGCTATGCTAAGCAAGAAGTGTGATGATAAGCAAGGAACTATTTCTTTTTCCTATGAATGTTTCTTCTACCTCTTCCCTACCTTCATTCCTCGCTAGCTCTCTCCACCTTTGAAGGTGTTTGAGGCCTTGGCACTGAGGCTGGGGATGGTTAATGCTTTTACAAAGGTTATGTTATGCTTGTGATGCATGAAGCTTTCCATCTTCATTGCATCACCTAGGTCACAAGGAACACAAAGATTGTATTGTACCAAGTCTCTCTTGATGAGAAAATCTATAATACAAAAGCCTATTAGAGGGGGACTGGCTCCACACAAATCTTGTCCTCAACTGTTGTCAAGTTCTCTCTCTCTCTCTCTCTCTCTCTCTCTCTCTCTCTCTCTCTCTCAAAAGTATTGTTCATGCCAAGTTAATTAAGTATAATGGTTATGTTGCTACCGCTAATTAAGTTCACCCTCTATGTTCTCAAAAAAAATGCTCATTGTAATTCTCTTAATTCGGCTATACTCAAAGTTCATAGGCCATTTTCATTACATTGGTATCATAGCTATTGGTTTCTCTTTTCTTGCTTAAGAAGAGAGGTCCTTAATTTGTCCATGAAAGGTTGGGCTTGTTCATTGCAATAGGGTAAGTGGGAGAGGGATCTATCATCTTGTTAGTTCGAGGTACACCGTTGGGAACTATAGTGTTAATAATGGAGCCTCTCGGGGCTTGCCTTTGGCTTAACCATTATTGATCTACGAGCAAGCCGAATAGGAACCTTAATCAATTGAGTAATGTTAGACCCTCTCCACTAGTCTTTGCAATCAACAGTGTCTAAAGCATGGATGTGGCTGCTTGAGAACTATTTTATAAAGGTAAAGAGAAGTAGCGGCGAAGGTTTCTGAGGGTACCAAAGCACAAAGTAATGTATACATAATTTTAATTAGCATGACTGACAATAACCAAGAGAGTAGAATGAACATTTATAACTTTGATTTTGCACATGAAGGTGCTAATGATGATGCCCCCATGTTTGTCAATTATCTTGTTACCAGGTTGCAACAAGCTATGGGCAACCATGCTTTGCAAGCCGAAGTTACTCAACAACTTTGTGCTTATGGGATTTCCCTTCCTTTCCAAGAGGAGAGAGAGCTTATGAGGCCTCTTGATGAGACTCCCAAAAGAAGACTCTCTCCCATAAGAGAGGTGGAATCCAAAGAACGAGAAAGAAGTGAATCCCTAAGTTCCTCTAAAGATGTGGCTCCACGAAGACGGCGGTCTAGACAGTCCCCAACTCCTCCTAAGAGGAAACGGTCAACTTATAGTCCTTTTCCTCGTAACTCCGAAAGGGAAGAGAGGAAACAAAGGAAGAAAAGGGCAAGAAAGAGGTCACCCTCTTCTCCTTCTTCTTCACCTTCCTCCTCTTCCGACGAAATTAATAGCTATTCTCCTAGAATACAAGAGGAGAGGACACCGCAAATCCTACCCTGCATGGTGAAGGTTCCAAAAGCTCAAGAAGTTCAAAGAGGGAGGAAAGAATATCTCTTTTCTCACCTATGATGGCACCTTTGGTGCTACCGACAAAGTATTGGCCTTCATCCAGCAATTTGATCCGGCCTTTGGAGATGAGGGCTTCATGGAGTCCTCCAAGCTAGGCCATGTAGCTATGAACTTCCAAAATTTTTCTCGTCAATGGTGGGCTAGCCTTTGTGGCAACGGCGAGGCCTTAAAGAAATGGAAACTCTACAAGTTTCCATCATGGAGCGATTCCTTGCAAGCGATGCAAAGGACAAAGTGCTTACCAAATGGTGAGGTTTGAAGCTTCTCTCCCATGTGTCTATCCACAAATATGTGGACAAGTTTTGGGATCTACATCTCAAGGCTACTATCTTTCAAAAGATAGACTCCGCCGAGTAAAAGCAACAATTTTGTGCGGGATTACCTGAAGAGATGGTGGAGTACGTCAACTCCCAATGGCCTGGTTCTATCACCGAAGTAATCCACCACATTATGGTTGCTTTGCGCATCAATTTCCAACAAGTTGTTAGAAGGAATGCCAAGCCCATGGAAAGCAAAGACAAAAGTAATGCAAAAGGGAAAACCAATGCCCAAAATTCTTCCCAAGGCAATTCCAACAACAACAACAATCAGTCCAAGGAGAAGGGAGTTTACAAAGGTAAAAATAAACTCTCTCCTGAAGAGCTTGAAGCTTTTTGTAAGGACCACAAATGTTTTACATGTGCAGAGTAAGGACATGGCTATCGTTCTTGCCCCAAGAGAAAGAAAGATGGTACATACCGCATGTGTGGGGACTATCGAGCATTAAATTATATCACTATCAAAAACAGACTTCCCGTACCGCGGGCATAAGATTTGTTTGATAAGCTACAAAGCTCTACCTACTTCAATAGGATTGACCTTAAAAGTGGCTATCATCAAATAAGGATAGTGAATGAAGATATTCTAGTCTGCATGCGCATAACCCACGATGGATGCATCACTATTCCAGAAGCGTAAACACTTGTCGATCGTACCTTTGAGGTACCTAAGAATGTGCTTCACTGCTTCCCAATGCTTGCTGCCAGGATTTTCCATATATTGGCTCACCACTCCCACTGCAAAAGCAATGTATGGTCTTGTGGCCACCATAGCATACATGAGATTGCCCATTGCCGAAGAATATGATACCTTAGCCATTTCAGCTCGCTCAGCATCAGATTTGGGTGCATCTTCCTTACTAAGTTTCAAGAATGCCTGCATTGGGGTACTCAATGCTTTCCCCCCTGCATATTGAAACGCTGCAAAACTTTCTCAATGTATGTTTCCTGAGATAACTCAAGAATACGATGTTTGCAATCTCTTTTTATTCGCATGGCAAGAAAGTGTGTAGCATCCCGCAAATCTTTCATTGCAAAATTATTGCTTTCTTCAAGTTGGAAATTTTCGCAATGGATTTCCTAGCTATAAGCATGTCATCAACATACAAAACTAGAATGATCATCGAGCCATCATCTAGCTTTCTTGTGTACAAGTAGTGATTGTCTTCGCTCCTTTTATATCCTTGAGACCTCATACATGCATCAAATTTATGATACCATTGCCTTGAAGCCTGCTTTAAGCCATAAAGTGCCTTTTTGAGCTTACATACTAGCTCCTCACGAGATGAGTTCTCCTAAACAAACCCTTCAGGTTGCTGCATGTAAACATCCTCATCGAGATCCCCATGAAGAAATGTTGTCTTCACATCCATTTGGACAAGTTCCATGTCCTCAATCGCTACAAGACCAAGTACGGCTCTAAGTGTTGTCATCTTGACCACATTCGATAAGATTTCATCAAAATCTACTCCCTTTTGCTATTTGAACCCTTTGGCTACAAGTCTAGCCTTGTACTTTGGATTTGGATCACCTGAGATAAATTTCTTTTTGTAAACCCATTTGCAAGGTAAAGCTTTCGCATTAGTTGGCAGTTCTACCAAGTCCCAAGTGTCATTAGCCAGAATGGAGTTATACTCAAATTCCATAGCCTGCTCCCACTTCACCACATCATCCGCCATCATGGCTTCTTGGTAGCAGCTTGGCTCACCACAATCGATCAACCTGATGTAATCAAGACGTGGCTCAAAACGCGCAAGTGGAGGAGAGACTCTAGTAGACCGTCTCACTCCTTGACCATTGCTATCCGCTCCATCTGGAGAATTGCTAGTGGAAGGTGCATCACTAGCCCACTGACTTGATTTCACTTTCTCCGAGGCAACATCCTCAAAAGTGACTCTCCAAAGCTTATTTCCTTAATAGGTTGTTTATGCATCTTTGACTCATTGAAGATCACATCTGAATTATGGATGACTCGACGAGATTCAGGGTGCCAGAGACGATATCCCATCTCTCCATATGCATCATATCCAATGAAAATACATTTGTGTGACTTTGGCTCTAACTTCTGTCGAAGTTGTTTAGGCACGTGAGCATAAGCTTCACAACCAAAAACACGTAGATGGTCATAGTGGGGCTTATGTTTAGACCATAACTCTTCTGGAATCTCATAATTCAATGGCGTACTAGGCGAACGATTTATAATGTGCACTGCGGTCAAGACGGCTTCTGTCCAAAAGCCTTGTGTGAGATTTGACCTAGAAATCATGGTTGTGACTCTTTCCTGAATCGTACGATTCATGAGCTCAGCAACTCCATTTTGAGCCGGTGTGTATGGTGCAGTAAAGTGCCTTTTAATCCCCCTTTTAGCACAGAAATTGTCAAACTCCTTGGAGACATACTCTCCACCATTGTCAGTCTGCAACCTATTGAGTTTCTTGCTGGACTGATTCTCAAGGAGTGCCAAAAATTTCTGGAACATGGGAAGAACTTGATCGTTATGTTTCAAAGGATATGCTGACACCTTTCAAGTAGAGTCATCTATGAATGTCACAAAATAGCTACCCCCCCCCCCCCCCCCCCTCGAGATTTGGTTGACATAGGACGACAAACATCACTATGTACTAAATCTAGAGGTTCAGCTCGCTTTTGACCCAATGATAAGTGCACGGACCTAGTTTGTTTGCCATAGATACAGTGCTCACAAACAAGAAAATCAACATAAGACAAGACAGGTAAGTATCCAAAACGAGTCAGAGTTCTCATTCCTTTTTGGCTAATATGACCTAGCCAGCAATGCCACAACTCAATAGACGGTAGCTCGACTATAGATATGTAATCATGATCAACATCTAACACATGCATGGAATACAAGATACCATGCTTTTGACCTCTAAGTACAACAAGATTACCTTTGCGTACTATCCACGAACCATTGCCAAATGTGGTGTTGTAGCCCAAATCATCAAGCTGACCAACAAAAATCAAGCTTTTAGTCAACTTGGGCACATGTGTGACGTTACATAAAGTAAAGTGCGTGCCATTCCTTAGATGCAATTTGATATTTTTGACACCCTCAATGTCTAGTTCATAAGCATCACCAAGTCTCACTTTTCCATAAGAGTGAGAATAAGTAGAGAACCACTCTCTATGTGGTGTCACATGGAAACTCGCACCAGAATCTACTATCCAATTCTGTGCATACTGCGCATCGTCTATAACAAGAGCCTCGACAGGTAGATCTGCTGTGAAGACCAATACGTCAGAGGTAAGTGGCATGACAACCGCTGGAAAAGTCTCTACAATAGGAGCATTTGAAGACTCTAGCACATTGATCTCCTCTAAACTTTGCTTTGCCATTGTTTGAATCATGAGACTTAGAAGCGTCACCGGATTGTTTATCCTTCTTGCTTTGCTGCCATTTCCTGTAATCCTTCTTCACATGCCCTTTTTTTATGGCAATGATAGCACTCAACATTACGCATAGAACCCCGATACTTATTGCGTGAGCCCCCACGTTCCTTGATTTTGGCACAACTTTGAGTGCGACCCCCCTCTCTATCACTAGCAACATACGCATCACCATCCTTCTTGCCTTCAAGAGATTTCCTGCAAATCTCCTCGGTAAACAGACTCCCAAGGACGTCATTGTACACTAGATTGGTACTAGGTGTTGAGTTGCTAATTTTAGTACAGAATGTATCCGAAGATGAGGGTAAACTGCATAGCAAGAAGATACATTTGATTTCCCCATCGAAGACCAAACCCTGAGTGGTCAACTGAGTGAAAATGATATTAAACTCATTAATGTGAGTAGAAATAGTGCCCTCTTCCTTCATACGAAGGTGAAACAGCTTCTTCATCAAGAAAACCTTATTAGTGGCACTTTTGTTCTCATAACTAGAACACAACTTATCCCATACATCTCTAGCAGTCCTTTCTCCACCTATAGTAAAGTACACACATTCGGCCAAATACAAACGGAGGGTAGATTTGGCCTTAGCATCAAGTTTCTCCCACTCAACATCTGTATACTCGCCCTCTGGGTGCTCCATGATAGGATCCAGCTGGCTTTTTGTATAAGAACATCTTGAATCTGCTCTTTCCAGATAGCAAAATTCGTCCCATCAAATTTCCAGATATTGTAAATATCCTTTTCACCACTAGATGACATGGCTGCAAACTAAAGATAATATGGCAATAAACACTGGTAATTCTGGGAAAATTCGGCAGAGTTTCCCCAGAAAAATTGATAGAATCTCAGTCCAAAAATGTCACAAGAGATCAGTAACGCATAAAAAGTAATGCTCTCAGAGCATAAGACAGGAGCATCAACCACTAACTGTGCATAAAAAGTCAAAAAGCTGCCCCAAGACTGCCAACACGGCATCAAATGCACCTAGCACTCTTTGTACATGTCCTATGGCGAGGCCACAAAAAAAGGGGTACTCCAACAACCTATATCATCGAAAGGATCTCAACATTCGAGAATCCCCCAGCTTAAGAAAACCTCACGCTATCGACCCTCACAAAAGGTTATGCAGACAAGAAACCAGCCCAGTCTCAGAAAGGGCCTCCGAACCGAGTCTTAGAAACGGTCGGGACTTTCAGAAACAAGCCAAATCGGCTCCACAAAAGGTACATATGATAGTTTCCGCAACTCAACGTACATCCACTGTCAATAATATTGCAAGGTGCAGTATACGTGCTCAAACAGGTGCCAAACAAAAATGTGCAAGCAGTAAACAAATCCCTACAGGGAGTAAAACCGCTCTCAAAAGAGCTCAAGCACTATCAAAAGTACCAAAATGATGCATATGCGCATGAAGTACTCCCACTGAAATCTGTGCTGATGCTAAACGCTGCAACCTGTAAGAAACCTGGATGTTCTGTATGTATGCAAGAACCTGTGAGGAGATGGATGCCTGAAAAAAAACCCGAGACAATGTGATGCCAAAAAGTGCTCCTAATCAGCCTATAAACACCATCTCAATAACACATAATAGCCATAAAACGGCTATATACCATCCCAAAATAGTCTCTGAACAACCTGCACCTGTGCCATGTACCTCTACCTGTAGCAAAAGTGGAGTTGAAAAATACAACTCCTGAAGCATAGCTCGGATGAAGCTTTCGACTGCACGGACAGCTTCGAAAGGGGGGTAAAACTTCAGGACACTTGTTGGAAACGCTCTCGAAACACTGACTTTGCCAATGCTGAAATCGGAAACCTGTTTGCACTTTTGAAAGTGCGCGCGCGTAGACGCAAAAACAACAAGCACAAACCCTTCTCGGATACCAGTTGAAGGTGCCGCAGGAAGCGTATGCGAGTGCAAGTGCGAGAGCAGAGAGAGAGAGAGAGAGAGAGAGAGAGAGAGAGAGAGAGAGAGAGAGAGAGAGAGAGAGAGAGAGAGAGAGAGAGAGAGAGAGAGAGAGAGAGAGAGAGAGAGAGAGAGAGAGAGAGAGAGAGAGAGAGAGAGAGAGACCTGCTTTGGGTGGAGCGCACAACAACGTTATCCTATTGCTGCAGCTCCTTAGTCTGTTGTATTAAAGAATAAGTGTATATTGGTTAAGTTAGTAGATGGGTTAGTAATAAGTGGGATGTACGGCCAGTTGGCCTGAATGTCAACATTTTGGCTTGAATACTGCACCAGCCACGTTCAATCGTTTAATGGAGATAATCTTTAGAGACCTATCGCAAATTCACTAGAGTGTTCCATATCATCATCTACTTCAAATCCTTGGAGGAACACAAGGAACATCTTCAGGTGATTTTTCAAGCTTTGAGAGAGAACAAACTTTTTATCAGTCAAAAGAAGAGCGGATTTTTCCTTCAAGAGATTCGATACTTAGTCATATTATCTCTCAAGATGGTATCCATATGGATCCAAAGTTGGAGGTAATAAAATCATGGCCTAACCCAAGGATTCTACATGAGCTAAGAAGCTTTATTAGTATGTGTGCATACTATAGACGCTTCATAGCAAAATTCTCTCAAAGCAAGACCATTATGTCATAATAATCAATATCTAATTCTCCTAAATGATTTTCTCATATTAAATTGATCATTTAATGTGGGGAAGTGCCAGGGGAGAAAAAGCTAGAATATTGGTTAAGCTAGCAGACCGGCCACAGTAGGGATCCAAAGGAGGGAAAATAGGGATCCAAAGGGGGGGGCATCTGCAAAAGAGCCATGTGCAACAATGGGCTAAAAAGACCCTAAGGTTCAGCCCATTAAGACTTCCAAAATGCTAAGGTTCCAAAATTCAAAGGTTGTGTCCAAAGGTCAAACCTAGGGGAAATTGGATGCTTTGTGTGTGTAAAAAAAGTCTTTGCATATCCCTACATGGGAGGGGGCGAGCCCTGAAGGTAGGGGATGAGAGAGAAAGTCACACACACACACACACACACACACACACACACACACAGGCTCCCTTTACACAAAGGGAATGAGGGACACATGTCAGCTCCATAGGCAAGATGCCCACAAGGTGTGCCCAGTTTCTATTGGATGACCCTTGAAGTGGACCAATGAGAATTAAGCTAGAGTAAATCTAGTTTAATTAATTAAAAAAACATTTAATAAAAGAAACCAATGAGAATTAAGTCTCCTAGAAGACTATTGGGCAGTCTCCCAAGGGGTCCAATGAGCATTCAGGAGCCCAATGGCTTGCCTGATTCCTATTGGCCAGGAGGCAAAGGGGTCCAATGAGAGTTTAGTTTAATTATTCAATTACCTAAAGCTCTCACAAAAGGGGAAAGGGGGACACATGTCAAAAGGCTATCATTTATGCTGCTTAATGGTCATTGGCTTGACTTAGGGAGATCCAATGAGGGCTCAGCAAGAGCAAATAGCAAGAGGGCTCGCCCAAGAGAGAGAGGGGGCTGATTTTTGCAAGGCATTAACACACACACAGGCACACAATCTCATGTGTGAAGCAAAGAAGACTATCTCTTCCCAAGCTTTAATGGAGATCTCATCACCTACTCCAAGCTTGTGAGATAGAAGCCTACATCAACACTCTCTTGGCATGTGGATGCAAATCCAACCAAGAGCCAAGCTTCAATGCATGCTCATCTCCTCTACCAAGCTAATTACTAAGCTAAGCTACGCTAATATGAGTGATTATGTGAGGAAATGTACATCTTTCTCGTAAGATACTCCTTCTTCCTCTCAATCTACTCTCATACCCTGCTAGCTCTCACCATCTTCGAAGGTGTGTGAGGTCTTGGGTCTGAGGACGGGGATAATTCAAGTTGTGTTTGCTAAGTGTTTTGCTTAGTGCATGAAGCTTTCATCTTCATAGCACTAGCTAGTCTTGAAGGAACACAAAGAATTGTATTGTACAATGTCTCTCTTGATGGGAGAAACCATAATACAAAGCCTTTTGGAGGGGGGACCGGCTCCATGCAAATCCGGTCCTCAACTGTTGTCATTAGCTTAATTTCTCTCTCTTTTGAAAGTATTGTCGATGCTATCTAACTAGGTGTTATGCTTTTTGTTGCTCTCTCCACCCAAGCACTCTTGTAATTCTCATTAGGAATCTATTCTAATGAAATGCCCACTATGTTTATGCTCATTTCCGCTACACACAAGTTATTAGGCCATTAAATGTTACAATTACATGACTTAACAAAGAAGAGTACTCATGGACTGCTAAAGAGCAAAATTCTTTTGACAAGCTCAAAGAGAAGCTTACCTCCCAACTAGTCCTTATGCTTCCGGATCTCTCAAAGCCATTTGAGGTCCAATGTGATGCTTGTGGTGATTGCCTTGGAGTAGTCTTGCTTCAAAAAGGGCATGCCATAGTATATGAGAGCTGAAGGTTCAATGCCAATGAACGAGTCTTGGGCATATACGAAAAAGAGCTTTTAGCTATTCTACATGCCTTAGACACATTGAAGCACTATCTAATGGGGACTCCATTTATTTTGTGAATGGACCACCAAAGTCTCAAGTACTTCATGACGCAAATCAAGCTTTTCGACAAACAAATGAGGTGGGAAAATTTTATTTATCAATTATATCTTTATATTGCTCACGTTGCTGGTAAGCACAATCAAGTGGCCGATGCACTTTCACGACAACCAAAAGTTAATGTGATGTCTATAGCAACTCACAATGATCTATCTTCTATGATGGATGAGTATACTACTGACCCTGACTTTAAAGACATAATGTCAGCCCTGGCATTGGGAAAGAAAGAAGAACCATTCACTTTGCAGGATGGTTATCTTCTCCATGGAAATAGCCAAGTGTTACCCACTCCCTTCGTGGGAAAGTCATGTATGAATCTCATGCTCCTCCCTATGCAAGGCATAGAGGTATTCAACCTACTCTTTAAGGAGTAGAGACATACTTCTATTGGCCTACTATGAAAGTGGACATACAAGAGTATGTTTCAAAATGTGTGGTATGCCAAAAGACTAAGTATGATAGAGGGAAGCAACCTGGATTACTCCAGCCATTGCCAATCCCTAATTCACCATGGGAGAGTATATCTGTGGATTTTATCTTTGGATTACCTAAGTCTATCCATGGGAATACGGGAATATGGACAATAGTCGACAGGTTTAACAAGCAAGCACACTTTATTCTTGTCAAAAAGACTATTAAGGCACACCAAATGGCAACCCTCTTCATATCTTAGATTTGCAAACACCATGGATTGCCAACATCCATTGTGTCAGATAGAGATCTTAGAATGACCAATAATTTTTGGAAAGGTCTCTTTGAAAATCTAGGTACAAGATTGAATTTCTCTTCTGCCTATCACCCACAAACGGATGGCCAAAGTGAGATAACCAATCTTACGATTCTCGATCTACTAAAGACTTATGTTACTAAAGTAGATCAACGCTCACAATGGAAAAAGTACTTACCATTTGTAGAGTATGCGTACAATAATATTGTCCATACTTCTACGGGAAAAGCACCTTATGAAATCATTGAGGGAAGACCTAAAAGTTCCTTGCTACTTAAAGTACATGGGGAGACCTTCTCTGCCGATTAGTATAGCCGTGACCTACAAGAATCTTTTCAAAAGATTAAGGAGGCTATATCCATCACTCAACAAAGGCAAAAAGCTACTGCTGATAAGCACAGAAGGGCCTTAACGTTCAAAGAAAATGATTGGTTCTTACTTAATTTTCCCAAGGCTCGATTGAGGCAAACGACGGGCAAAAATCCTCCGGGCCATCAAAAGTATTATGCTAAATAAGAAAAAAGATACTATGGTCCTTTTCAAATCTTGAAGCCAATCAATGAGATGGCTTATCAACTCAAGCTGCCCAACCATTGGCTCATACACAATGCTTTTCATGTGAGCCTACTTAAGCCCTACAAAGGAGAGCCCCCAAGTGAACCAATTATTGAAGACCCTCCAAAAATCGAAGACCAAGAAGAGGTGCTACAACCCAATGCTATCCTTCAGCATGAAGACAAGGTACTACGACATGGTAAGATTATCCGACGGTATCTTATTAAGTTCAAAAATTATCCTTTTGAAGATGCTAGGTGGATGCAAGGAATACAGCTTAAGGATGGTATGAACTTTGTCAATGCTTACAATGCTACATTAGAGTAAGCAAATGTACATGTTTCTTTTAAATGATCAATTTTTTGTCTTATAAGACTAATTCTCTTTTTAATGTGCAGAAATTTAAGTAGTATGCATGCTTAGAATCATCTTTGTGATGATGACGTCTCTCAAACACCAAGTAGAATTTGTCACTCTACTTTGGGAGAATGAAATGGACTAAAGAGCAGACATGCTTGCGGCAACTACGTCTCCCAAGCACCAAATGGATTAGTCATTCATCTTAGAATGACGTCGTAGGGTAAAAAGGGATCCTCTATCCGCTAAGAAGCATAGAATAATCTTTATCTCTTCTACCTCATAGTCGAGGACAACTATGATTTCAAGAGAGAGGTAATGTCATAAAATCTAATATCTAACCAACCCAAATGATTTTCTCTTATTAAAATGATTATTTAATGTGGGAGAATAAACGGGAACAAGGGTGAGAATATAGACATGTGCTTATGGATCTATCTTAACACGGTGCCCAGGTTAAAAGGGTCCAAATGAGAGAGGGTCTGTCAAAGAGCAAGGCTACCTAATGGAGCTTAAAGACCTTAGGGTTAGCTTCATTGAAGATCTCCAAAGGTTAATGTTAAAATTCCTTTGATCTTAGGCAAGCTAGGGCTATGCTTGAGGTGGGAACCCGGCCCAAGCTTGAGGTGCTTTTGTCGTGCTTGCTGACTAAGGTGCTTGAGGGTGCTAAGGTGCTCCATGACTAAGGTGCTTGAGGGGCTTAAGGTGTTCCCAAAGTCAACCACAATCCCTACTCAAGGGGAGCAAGCCCTCATTGTAGGAACATGAGAGAGAACACACACACCCTCACACAAGGCAAGTCTAGTCTAAAGAAGCAACAAGGACACTTGTCAAGTTTCTCTTCATGTTGCCCTCATGGTGTACCTAAAGCCTATTGCTTGGCCTCTCAAGCGATGTAATGATAATTTAGTTAATCAAATTAATTGATTATGCATCTATCAAGTCCTCTCTCTCAAAGGGGAAAGGGGGACACTTGTCCCAAGGCTAGCATGCTTGCTTGATATGCACTCTGCATGTGATTGGCCTAGCTTGAAGGGGCCCAATAGCTTCCATCTTGAGCTAGAAGAGGGGGTCGACCAAAGCAAGGAGGGGGCTAGCTTGGGGGTATACTCTTCCACACACACACACACACACACACACACACACACACACACACACATTGCAAGAGCTCCATCTCCTTCTCCAAGCTTGTTGAGATGTCGAGAGCCTACACCAATACTCTTGGCTATGGAATGCAAATCCAACCAAGAGCCATGCTTCAATGCTTAAGCTTGCCATCTTCTTCATCTTCATTACTATGCTATTATGCTATGCTAAGCAAGAAGAGAGCTGATAAGTGAGGAACTATTTCTTTCTCCTATGAATGTTTCTTCTTCCTCTTCCCTACCCTCATTCCCCACTAGCTCTCTCCACCTTTGAAGGTGTTTGAGGCCTTGGGAATGAGGCCGGGGATGGTTAATGCTTTTACAAAGATTATGTTATGCTTTGATGCATGAAGCTTTCCATCTTCATTGCATCACCTGGGTCACAAGGAACACAAATGTTGTATTGTACGAAGTCTCTCTTGATGAGAGAATCTATAATACAAAAGCCTATTGGAGGGGGACCGGCTCCACATAAATCCGGTCATCAACTATTGTCAAGTTCTCTCTCTCTCTCTCTCTCTCTCTCTCTCTCTCTCTCTCTCTCGCAAAAGTATCGTTCATGCCAAGTTAATTAAGTATAGTGGTAATGTTGCTACCGCTAATTAAGTTCACCCTCTATGTTCTCAAAGTAGTCTCACAAAATGCTTGCTCTTATTCTCTTAATTCCGCTATTCTCAAAGTTCATAGGCCATCCTTTGGAATATATAAACCATTTGTGAGTAGGGGTACCGTCTGGAAGAAAATAAAAAAATTGGCTCATTAATGGAGATAATGAGAAGATGTTGGAGGAGATTTAGAGGTAGATGATTGAAAAGAGGGAGGCACACTACGTGAAGGCCATGCCTCCCAATTAGGGATCTCTCTCTCTCTCTCTCTCTCTCTCTCTCTCTCTCTCTCTCTCTCGCGCGCGCGCATCGTAAAGCAGAGGCATCTCTCGCTCTCTGTATCTCTCTCTCTCTCTCTCTCTAAGAGATAAGGACGCTTCATAAGGTATAGGCGAATAGAATTCCCGCTCCCTCTCTCTCTTCACATAGCAAAGGTAGGGACACTTCATAAGGCATAGGTGAATAGAATCTCTTCTTCTTCTTCTTCTCTCTCTCTCTCCTCACGCAAAGCAGAGGTAGGGATGCTTATAAGGCATACACGAATAGAATCCGCCCCGTCCCCTTCCTCTCTCTCTCTCTCTCTCTCTCTCTCTCTCTCTACAGCTCTTGCGTCCTTGCTTGACATAGGCATAATGATGTGTCGAGAGGTAGGGAAGGGCAACAAGCAGGTGAGAGAAGTTTTTGTTGACACAAGGAGGAGGTGAGGGCTACAAAATGAGAGCAGAGGGAATCTTGAAGGCATCTATCAATTAATATGTTTTATTTTAGGCGATCTAGTAAGAGTCACTTTTTGAAAATAGATGATACAATTTATTGGTTTGAAGAAGACCATAGTGAGGTGGGTGGATTTTGGGTGCAAATTGTGGACCGTGGATGTAAGTGGATCGGATGGAGGACACGTATACAATTGCTTGTTTTTTAATATTTTCTTTAGGTTTTTGTGAAAGGTGTTGACATTTGTGTACCTCTTTCTTTAAAGAGGACCATTGAAAATTGGGTCACACAAAGTCTTTTTCGTCCTCTTTCACTTTGTTTTTGTTATTTTAGTTTGTAAAAAAATCATTTCATTTAAGAGCATGGGCTCCATTTCATAAAAAATTTTATTTTATCTTTGTTTATTTAGACTGCTTTTGAAAACCTTAAAGAACAAAGCATTAGTAGTACATTCATAGAATTTTGATCCTATGATGTGAAATAATATAATATTTTGATTTGCAAAAAAATCTTTTCATTTAAGACCTCTTAAAAGGACATGATGTGAAATAATGTAATATTTTGATTTGTAAAATAATCTTTTCATTTAAGACCTCCTAAAAGGACATTTCATAAAAATATTTTTTTATTTTTTATTCTTATTGAATCTACTGTTTCTTAAGAATTTGTTTAATTATTATCTATGCTTATTAGATATACTTTTTAGTTTGTAATGGAGTCTCTTTATTTTGTTGTTTTTTAATTTTTATTTTACTTTTTTACTTTATTTTATCTTAAAATGTCATTGTGATCTTTTCACATTGTTTAAGTAGATCCATCGTAACAGACAAGGGGTCTATACTACTTCTTTATAGAGTTTGGCAAAAATATTTTTTTCATTTTGAAGGCCATAAAAAAACTTCCCTTTTCTTTCAACATTTACACAAACTTTAACCTCACTATTTGTTGACCATTTCATCTTTATGTAGATGTGTGTGCATTTGTGTGGGGGGGCTGGGGACAAAGGGAAAGTGCATTTCCCATATCCATAATCGATTGTTGAAGGTAGTGGTGGGGGCCATACCGATAGATAGGCCGGTTTGGAACCGCTAGTTTCTAACGCCCGTGTCACATTGGGACATGCAAACAACGTTTATTCCCTTCCCAACTAATCAACAGATGTGCCGACGGAGTCACTTGTCACACTGGGATGCTGTCCATGTTTCCCCAACTTACTTGGCCATCTAGCTTAGCGACACACTTTTTCCAAAATTGTATCGGCCTCCCATGCCCGCCCAACTTCAACCCCAACATTAATCCTGCCGTTTGATTGGACGCGTAGCAACTTTTCTAATTTCTCGCACACAGTCAGTGTGACAGCATTTGTGCTAGCTATTGTAATCTGAACTCTTCTCATGCAAGGGCATGCTGATCATGGTCATCCAACTCATGATGGACATGTGGCCCGGTGTGATAAGGGCCTAATTATGTGTGTATATAGACAATACAATTCTATATCAAAACAATACAATTGCACAATTGATTGAGACCTACTTTTGATAAATCTCCCCCTTCCCCCTTACCTTCAACATGCCATCGTGACTACTCACCTTGTTATTAAAACACAACAAAAATTCTATATGATTGTCAAAACTTACTCTTCCTCGTCCCCCCTTAACTTAGGAGGCCTTCGTGCCTCTTCATCTTGTTTTATATGCAACTTATATGCAAGGATTTTTGTATGCAATTTTTTTTTGGCATAGTTGATGTTATTGATAACTGATGCACGCGTGACCACATTCTTTTATAATGTTCCTTTGAAGTCTGCATGCATAGTGGGTGCAAACAATTTGTGAATTTGTGAAGAAGGGCAGCCCTACTTGCTTTACTCCTCTACTATCCTACTATCCTACTGGCTCTACTTTTATTTTATTCATTATTAGTGCGTGAAGATGCGCTTTGAGATTCCTTCCCTCCTCCTCTCAGGTGAAAGCTTCACTACCCTTACAAAAGGGATTTCAGGTTTTGAACACCCACCGATTCAATACAAACCCTATTGTTGCTCTCGTAACCACTTCAGCGCCCAATTGACCTGCTCGAGAAAGCCTCACGTCCAATGAAAAAAAACGCAAATCTTGCTTTCGCATGTTGCATTCGAATACGCTCGCCTTCTCTCTCCTCCACATGCTGCAAGCGGGATGCCCTCCCTAATGTCCTACAACGGCAAAGAATTGAGGTTGAACTGCTCCTCGACTGACACGCACGGGCAACCTCAATTTTCAAATTTCAACAAATTGCAAGCTGCAGCAGAATCGACCTTGATTCTCAGCTTACTTTCCTTTAAATCAATTGAACCCCCTACTTGCTTTACTCCTTATATACGGGCAAAGTAGAAATTATTAATTTTCTATGTGGCAAACTACGCTTATGTTGTGCTGATGCACGTGCGTGAGCTAGTGGACGTGCTGATGGAAAGCCGTCGATTCAGGCTTTCGCAATTTATCACATAGAAAGTGCCATACTATCTCTCTCTCTCTCTCTCTCTCTCTCTCTCACACACACACACACACACACACACACACACACAACAGTTGACACTACTCAATTGGAGCTGCTGAGTACAACTACTTGTAAGCAAGAGCAGCTATGGTTAAACGGTGGAAGGAGCAGGGGAGGGGCCAAGGAAACAAAGGTTAGTGAACGAGTGCTCGGAAATGGGTGGGCATTTCTCATGTATGCTGTCCAAGGATAAGAGACCATCAAGGAAGAATTCATGGAGGGCGCCCAAACCCATTAAAGGAAGCAGCAGCACTAAACCCTCCAAGCTGGAAGAGGAGCTGCTGCAGCTTTACCAGCAGCACATGCGCTTGGAGAGATCCTCGTCACTGCGATACCCCACCCAGTCTTCCAAGCAGGGGCTCTCTCGTAGCGCCAGTGCTCGCTCTCGACAATCAACGGATCCCCTTGTTCAGCCCCTTCAGCTTCTCAATAAACAGGTGATTCATGCCTAAGACGGCTATTGATGTCTTCGGGGGCTGTGGGGGGGGGTTTGGGTTCTTGTCAATTTTGGCCACATTTAGAGATGCACAGTTTGTTATATTTGCCTAGGCTCTGCCCTTTTGCATTTTTTGTGAGCTCTTTTGGTTACCAAGAGGTTAAGCTTTGCCTCATTATTACAATCAACAAGCTGGCCAAACGCTCCAAAAAGCAGCGATCAAGCGGTGGCTGGGAACATGCCCAAGATTAAACGAAGAAAGGCCAAGCACAACCACAAAGAACGTAGATTAAGACATAAACTTAGGAGTTGAGCCAGTCAGAAACATTGACAACTGCCTCGACAAAAAACAGCAAAATAAGATGCTACTGAAAGTAATCCTAGTAGAGCTCCAGGACCATCATGTCCACCATTGGCAAACCAGAAGAAAATCTCCATAGTAGTTGGCACCCGAAACCACAATCAATGTCCACTAGGGAAAGAGCTAGTCTTTATGGAGGATTCGGTGTCCATATGGGATCTTGACTCTGGCATGGAGGTCAATGGGGGCACGGTGGAGCATGGTCTTTATAGGCTCTGCTCTTTCTTTGGTCACAGGTTCTCCTACAGGTGATCTTTGGCACTACCCGTTTGGTCATTTGAATGTTGATTCTCTTCGTCGTGCTTTTCGTTTTAGGATGATAGCAGGCTTACCAAATGTTGGGAGTAAGCAAGGACAATGTACTTCGTGCATTCACGGGAAGCAGCGTAGAGAGGCTATACCAAAGCGCTCTACACGCTAAGCTATTGCAGTTTTGGAGTTAGTTCACACCAACCTTTGTGGACCTATGCAAACTTCATCTTTAGGTGGAGCTCTATACTCTATGTTGCTGGTGGATGATTTCAGCTCCTTTACTTGGGTATACTTCCTTAAGCAGAATGACGAGGCTTTTGAGATCTTCAAGAATTCGTAGGTAGTCTTTATGGAGGATTCGGTGTCCATATGGGATCTTGACTCTGGCATGGAGGTCAGTGGGGGCACGGTGGAGCATGGTCTTTATAGGCTTTGCTCTTTTTTTGGTCACAGGTTCTCCTACAGGTGATCTTTGGCACTACCCGTTTGGTCATTTAAATGTTGATTCTCTTCATCGTGCTTTTCGTTTTTGGATGATAGCAGGCTTATCAAATGTTGGGAGTAAGCAAGGACAATGTACTTCGTGCATTCACGGGAAGTAGCGTAGAGAGGCTATACCAAAGCGCTCTACACGCTAAGCTATTGCAGTTTTGGAGTTAGTTCACACCAACCTTTGTGGACCTATGTAGACTTCATCTTTAGGCGGAGTTCTATGCTCTATGTTGCTGGTGGATGATTTCAGCTCCTTTACTTGGGTATACTTCCTTAAGCAGAATGACGAGGCTTTTGAGATCTTCAAGAATTGGTGTATACTTGTGGAGAACGTTTCTAACAAGGAGTTGAGACTATTTGTGTCGGCAAGGGTGGAGAGTTTACCTCCAATTCCTTTGCACAGTTTTATGCGGACCATGGAATCAAGCGAGAGTTTACCTCCAATGCCTTTGTACAGTTTTGTGCGGACCATGGCATCAAGCGAGAGCTTACAAATACTGGAGCCCCCTCTGAGAATGGAGTTGAAGAATATGATTGTGCTGGAGATGGCTTGAACAATGCTCGAGCATCGAGTTTTGTTAAAGACCTAATGGACTGAGGCAGTTATGATAGCAATTCATACTCTCAATGGGTCTCCTGCGACTTCGCTTCCTCGATTGACTCCATTGAAAGCTTACTTCAGTAAAACCCTAATGTTTTTCATTTCCGGATTATTGGGAGTGATGCCTATCTCCATGTTCTGAAGAAGCAACGGGAGAAGTTTGATTCCAAGTCCAACAAAATGATATTTGTCCAACGGGGGACGTTTGATTCCAAGTCCAATAGAATGATATTTGTTGGCTAGAGTACTCTTTCGAAGGGATATCGACTTTATGATCCAAAGAAGAAGGGCATTGTGTTGAGCTTCGACGAGCATATTCCTTTAAAGGGGGCTTTCGCTCCCGAGTCTTCCACATTATTCCCAGATTTGCCTCTTCTTGGTGATCCGGATGATGATTTCTCTCTTAGGTTGATGAACCCTCTTCTCCGGTTGTTAGGTGCAATGGATTGAATATGGTGAAGATCTAGGTTTTACACTTCCACAAATCCTTTACTTCCTTTCCTTGTGTTAATGGTTCCTTTTAGCTTGAATGATGGTTCCTTTTACTTTTCCCTGGAGAGAGGGCGGAGAGAATGCAGTAGAGATGTGTAAAGGGAGAAAGAAAGAGAGAGAAGAGAAGACCGACAGTTGATGGGGGTCCCAATCAACCCTCTCAAGGGCCTCCTACACCGTTGCTGATGTGGTATCTGCTTTAGATTGCGTAATTGAAATGTACACACAATGCAATACCTCAAGTGTAGACTCTTTTGACTCAAATGATGACTGTCGCTACGGTAACTCCTCAAGACAAGGCACCTCCGGGGCTGATTTGATGCACATCTTCCTTGATGTGGGATTGCAGATGGCGATCAAGGGGTAGATCTGGGGCTGATTTTCACTCTTGATGTGAGAGGAATGAAGGGCTGAAAGCTGGCTGCAATAACGCAAATCTGAAGCGTAAAACGTAGCAGATCTCTTGCGTAAAGCAAGGCTGAAAATGCAGACCTTGATGATGGCGATGATGCCAAATGGACAACAATGGAGCACTTGATGCCGGCGAGGAATTGGTCGATGAGAGGCTCAATCGGTTGCAAAAGTACCGGACCGCATATGGAACATGCTAGCGTTAGCAGGTCCGCGACGGATGGAATGAAAACTAAAAACGCTAGGCTGATCAGCAAGGAAACTGAAGCGCTAGGCTGCAAGCTGAGATCGTTGACTGATCTTGTCACAAACTAGTGACGTGGTAGGCCCTCTGACACAAACACACGTGTGGATTGTTGACGTGGTAGTACGGACAGACTGTACGGACGCCCGCTTTATGTGGTGACAGGCTGATGCGGCAGTTGTACGGAAACACGGATTTTCCACTGACATGTTGATTTGGCATGCTGTACGGACATGCCCGTATTTTGCGCTGACAGCTGTACGAAAATTCCGTGAATTGCGCTGACTGTTTTTTGGGCAGTTTTTGGAGGCAGTAGCTTTTTGGACTTATTTGTTTTTAAGTTTGAAGCTTTTGGAACTTTTTGACTGATTTTGGGGCTCTGTTTTTGGCATCCCTTGTAAGAATAAAAGAGACCTAAGGGCCTTGCTTCTTTGAGCATGTGGACGTAGAGTTTGAGAGCAGAGGATCCTGCGGGAGTTGTACTTTGCTCAAAGATTAATATAAAAGAAATACCGAAAGGGGCGCCAATCTTTGGGGCCAATTCTTTGGGCACAAAACTACGCCGGGCCGTGTCGACCAAATTGAACCGTGATTTTAAAAATGTGAAGTATTTAAATGATTCTCTCTCGTGTCGCGACAGATTCTAGACTTAGGGTGTCCAGGTTTGTTATAGTGGTATCAGAGCATCAAGTGTGTGCTTTTCTCAAAGCGTACCGGTCCTACTAAAGAGCAAACAAATCACCTGGGTACACTTTTGGAAATTGTTATTGAAGAATCTTCGTGTCCCAACCCCTGACTTATTAGTCACTCCCACCCTTACTTCATCGCGCATCGGGCGCGCTCCCGTCTTCACCGCTCTGTCTTACAGGGAATAAGCCGTAAAGAATCCCAGGTTACACATGGGTTCTGGTGGAGAATGTGATGGAGATAATACCTTAGGTGGGCAAGCAAAGAACAGTAAAATCTGGCGTGAAAAGAATGAAGATTTGGGCAAATTTTTTTTTTCTGATGGAGAAGTTTGCCAAAGCAAAATACAAGCGTCCACTGCAGGTTGACATGGGTATGAAAAGATTGATGAAGTACTCCAAAGACCTGAGATTTGCGAAACACCTGAAGAATCATCCGATTGATGAGATTCATTCGAGATGGCGCGGGCCCATTGAGTCTCCTTTCAGGACAGGATCGAAAGCTGAAAGGACAGACTAGTGCAGAAGCTTTACTCGCAGGAAGAGCCTATACAGATCTGTTGACTAGAAGATGAACTCGATACTGGAAAGGACACTGAAAGAGATACTGATGTACTGACAATCTAGTTGTTTGTGGCAGATAACCAGAAATAGAAGCGAGGAACTTGCGTCTGTATGGATTGGGAAGCATGGAGCTGGACATCCACTCTTTTGCAACGAGGTGAGCCATCTCCTTTCCTGTTTTGAAGGTGAAATCAAGGATGAGATGGTGAGATCGAGAGCGACGATAGCTCAGGAATGAATCGGATATCCTTTCGATTCGAGATAAGAATCATGAGTTTGAATGAATAAAAGATGACGCATATTGAATGATTGTAGTGCGTCCAGACTCCCGTATGAATCTCCCGTATGAATGAGATGAGTAGATGCTGTGGTGAGCGCATCAAGAGTTCGTGCGGGATGAGATGGCTACACAGGGATCTAGGTGCATCAAGACTTCTGAACGGATGAGCTGACTAGAGATTGAAACACTGTGTTCAGTATGAACTAAGTGTGTGAATGAAGAACTTTGAAATAGAAATTTCCGAAGATGATTATTGATTTATGAGATTAATGTTGTCTGGAAGAACTTGCTAGTTGTGTGCAGATAACAAGTGAAATCGATGATGATGAATGCAATGGGAAGCAATGACCGCTCCAGAATGAATCCGAAGTATCATGAATTTTGAACGAAACTAATGGAATTTGCTATTTGTGAATAGATAACAGGATTAAGAATGATATGATGATGATTTTGAAGCAGTGATAGCTCCCGAATGAAGTTGATAAAGAATCATGAATCACGACTGATTTAATGGAATGAATGACTGGATCACTCTGTTCATTATGAACTTAGTGATGGATTGGGATCCCTGGAAAAGAATTCTCGCACATGACAATGCTTGAGGCGAATGATTCGCGCACACGACAGTGCTTGAGGCGAAAGATTTCTCACACACGACAGTGCTTGAGGTGAATGACTACTTGCACTCGATAGTGCTTGAGTCGAAAAATCTCCGTAGACGCGATCACAATATGGGAGTAGTTAACCTGACATCAATGAGGTCCAGAATGGATCTAGATGTGGTTACTAAATACGTTGCTGGTAGTCATTGCTTGAGATTTGGAATGAATGTTTCTGTGATTGATTGTCATGGGATGTCCTGTGATGTCATGTGTAGTGATGTGACTGTCGTCTTTGTACATGTGCTAGATTTGTTGTGTCTAGTGCGTCGGTAGTAACAATCAGTGTCTATTAAGACAGTTTATGGCCTTTGTCTGTTTTGCAGGCGTAGTCGAGGGCGATTACAATTCTTTCAAGAGGGGGGTATGTCACATGGGGGGTATGTCACATACTGGTGACGTGGCAGGCCCTCGGACACACACGTGTGGATTGCTGATGTGGCAGTACGGACAGACTGTCGAATGCACGCTTTACGCGCTGACAGGCTGACGTGGCAGTTGTACGGAAACCCGGATTTTTCACTGACATGCTGGAGTGGCAAGCTGAACGGACAGGCCCGTAATTTGCGCTAACAGTTGTACGTAAATTTCGTGAATTGCACTGACTGCTTTTTGGGCAGTTTTTGGAGCCAGTAGCTTTTTTGGACTTATTTTGTTTTTAAGTTTGAAGCTTTTGGAACTTTTACTTTTGAGTTTGACTAATTTTGGGGCTCTGCTTTTGGCATCCATTGTAAGAATAAAAGAGCCCGAAGGGCCTCACTTCTCAGAGCATCTGGACGTAGAGTCTGAGAGCGGAGGACCTTGTGGGAGTTGTATTTTGCTCAAAGATTAATATAAAAGAATACCGAAAGGGGCGCCAGTCTTTGGGGCCAATCTCTCTGGGCACGAAACTACGTTGGGCCGTGTCGACCAAATTGAGCTGTGATTTTAAAATTGTGAAGATCGCTTGGGTGGCCAGGCAAGGCATAGACACCTTTACCCTAACATTGCATACGGTGGGACATGGCTTTCTACCATAATCTTATGTCGCAATAGCCTAGTGACACATAATCTGCTATGCATCATCATAAAACCATCCTTGAGGAGGTAGTGCTCATCAGAATCTGAAAGTGGAACATAGAGAGAATGTTTGCCCATCGCATGTGCTTTTCGGATAACTTTGACTGCGTCAAGAAGTATTGCAAGGTCTGATGATCTGTCTGGACAATAAAATCAACACCTAACAGGTAGTGCTTCCAACTAGAAAGCTCATGAATCACAACCAATAGCTCTTTCTCATAGATTTGCATAGTCTTTTCTGGCCCTTGTTTGATTCTATGCTCATAAGCTACTACCCGACCGTCTTGCATTAACACTGCCCGAATACTATTGCCATACGCATCACACTGGACCACGAATGACTTCATGAGTTATGGTAAGACAATTATTGGATCGAAGTCATCTTTTCCTTTAAGAGATCAAAAGCTGAAAACTTTTTTTTGTGTCCACTTGAACGTGGCCTCTTTCTTTTGTAGAGCATGAAGGCGTGCAACAATCTTGGCAAAGTTCTTGATAAACCTTCTGTAGTAAGAGCATAAGCCTAAGAAGCTACGGACATCATGCAGAGTCTTCAAATCTGGCCATGTCCTAATTGCTTCAACCTTGGCAAGATCCATTTGGACACCACCATCCTTTGACACTATGTGGCCAAGAAAGTGAATCTCTTCCAAGAAGAACTCACTTTTCTTAGGATTGTAGCCTGTGACTGCGTAGCTCTTCGAACACAATGGTCAAGTGACGCCTATGCTCCTCTTCATTCTTTGAATAGACTATCATGTCATCAAAGAATGTGTCGACAAACTGTTGATGTGGGCGAAAAATCGGATCCATCATCCTATTAAACGTGGCAGGTGCATTTGTAAGACTGAACGGCATCACTAAGAACTCGTGCAGACCAAACGTCACAGTCTTGTGCACATCCTCTGGCCTGATACGAATCTGATGGTATCCACTCTTAAGGTCTATCCTGCTGAAAATTGCAGCACCCTCTAGTCGGTCAAGAATGGAATAGGAAACCTGTTCTTGATGGTATTCTTATTTAACGCACGGTAGTCAATACACATGCGCCAAGAGCCATCCTTCTTCTGCACTAGAAGCACTGGGAAGCAAAAGGGTGAAGAACTAGGTTGAATCAGCCCTTTCTCTGGCAGCTCCTCTACTTGGCCCATGATCTCTTTTTGCTGAGCGGCACTAACCCTGTAGGGAGGCCTATTTGGTGGGCTACAACTTGGCACCAAATCTATTGCATGATCCTCAGGTCTCTCCAACGGCAACCAAGACGGTAATGAGTCGGAAAAACAGTTATTAAACTCTTGCCTTTCTTTATCTAACATAGATAAATTTGACTGACAATTCTTTGAAACATCACGTGCAAAAATCAAGTACGGACAAAGATGATTCTTAATTACAGAAGTGATAACCGAAGTAGATACAATAGGGACAGACTCCCCTTTAAGCTTTACATCTAGGATGTGAGTTTTGCCCTGATGCTGAAGGGTGATCTTTTTGTTGAAGACATCCAGCAACTCCATGTATACGGAACATCCACGGGATTCCCAACAGCGCATCGCACCCTTCTAGCGGCATGATGTAAAATTCCTCTGTGCCCACATATGATTGGATATGTAGACACAACTTTCCAATGATAGGCGTAACACACTTTTGAGTAGCCAGGACATGCCACCCTGCCTCTGCTATGTTGTAACAGACTTGGACACTCCAAGTCAAGAATCAACCGCGACAGCACCAAATAACCACTTCAAAACAATTCATAGATCACAATAGATTTGCACTGGCCCGGTGGAGTTCCGTGCCTAGAGATATTGGCCCCAAAGACTGGCGCCCCTTTCGGTATTTCTTTTTATATTAATCAGATTAAAGTACAAGAGAGTGGCTAGAGTTTCACTCTCAGACTCTGCGTCCAGATGCTCTGAGAAGTGAAGCCCTCTCCACGTATTTAAAAGTATAAGGGATGCCCAAAAGCAGAGCCCCAAAAGCTTTCCAGTTAAAAGCATAAGAGCTCAAAAGCTCTTCTCTCTCAAGCTCTCTCTTTTTTTATTAAAAGAAAGCACTCTCTTCTTTTTCTCTTGCGTAGAGTAAAAAGCAACGCCCAAAAGCTGTCAGCGCAATTTGCGGCGCAAATTCCGGAATTCCGTACCAACTGCCACGTCAGCATCCCGACAGTTTTTAGGGTTTGCTGAAATTAGGGTTTCCTGCAAATTAGGGTTTCTGGCAGATTTTAGGGTTTGCAAGGATTTTAGGGTTTCAGCTTGAAATTAGGGTTCAGCTGCCCGTAGCCACGTCATCACTTTGTGACATACTCCCCTCTTGAAAGCATTGTAATCGACCGCGATTACGCCTGCAAAACCGACAAAAGCCATAAACCGTCTTAGCAGACACTGACTGTTAGTACCTACGTACTAGGAACACACATCTAGCACATGTAGCAAAACGACAGTCACATCACACGACATCACAGTACGTCACAAGACATCACATGACATTCAACATTCATTCGGATCTTAGACCATGATTTATCGGCAATGTAGCTAGCAATCACATCTAGGTCCAATCGGGACCTCATCGATGTCCGATTGACTAACCCTATTGCAACCATGTCTATTCGGGATCAATCAGACCAAAATGCTGCAGTCATTTCGACTATCAATTCCTGCACTCACAAGAAGTTGAGAACAAATTAGTATCATAATCAGGAATTCCATTTCATAAAGTCATCCAACAGAATACTGTCAGCTCTCAGTATCCCTGAAGCTCAAAGAGACATCAGTGACTTTAGTATCAAAATCAAGGCATCTGTTGACAAAGGAGCGGAGTGACTCCCCTCTTGTGCATCCCACTGCACCAGAATTCTGGCCAAGCTAAATTTTGGGTTCCGTTTGGAGTAGACTATGCTAAACCAAAACATCGAGGTAAAGTTTCACAATCCGAGGAGTATCTGCTAGGTCCTCCTCCTCCATCCACTTCGCATCAAATGCAGGAAAGTTCTTGAACTTAACCAAGAACCGCCTTCGAACTTTACCTTTCTTCGTATCGTTATGTGCCAAAATCTGTTCAGGAACAAGGATCTCCTCGTTTTCTTCCACTTCGGGTTGCTCATCAGGCTCCCCATCATCAGGCACATCACCCTTAACAGGTTTCAAGAGACTAACATGCAATGCATTGTGAATCCTCCAAGTATCTGGCAGTTTCAATCGAAAGGAGACATCATTTATCTTGTCAGTGATCTGGAAAGGTCCGTAGTATCGCATACTAAGCTTTGGAAAAAGCCTCTCCTTTCCCTTTTTCTTTCGTAGGCGTGCCTTCTCAAAACGTAAGAGCACCCAATCATCCTCCTTCAATTTCAAGTCGCGACGATGGCGATCTGCTGCCTTCTTCTGTCGTTCTTGAGACTTCTGCAAAGTTCGCGAACCTTGGCAAAAGCCGTATCCAGATCTCGCGTATATTCATCCGCTTCGAAGATCTTATCTTTCGTGCTCAGGAGGGGTGGAATCTTCGCAGCACTTTCAACAATCTCACATGGTGTCTTCCCCGTCGAAGAGTGTATCGTGTTATTGTAGGCAAATTCCACCAAAGGTAAGTTCTTTTCCCATTGAGTCTTCTGATCCGAGATACAAGACTTCAATAAATCTAAAATCACTGAATTGGCAATCTCAAATTGCGTGTCAGTCTGCAAGTGGAACGATGACGAGAACTGTAACTGCGTGCCAATGTTCTCCCAAATTGCCTTCCAAAACAAACTCATAAATCTGGGGTCTCTGTCGGAGACAATCGTCTCAGACGTGCCATGTAATCGGAAAATCATCGTGATCATTCTGTGTTCTCGGGAGATCAAAAATGAAATCCATTTCAATACTTTTCCAGGGGCGGGTGGGTATGGGTAAAGGCTTTAACAACCCCTGTGCCTTATGCCTGACAAAATTGACCTTCTGGCATACTAAGCAACTACGCACAAACTCTTCCACATCCTTTTTGAGTCTCGGTCCAAAGAAGTATCTCTCTACCCCTTCATGGTGGTAGCAATGCCGCGGTGACTCGTAAAAGGTGGATAGTGGCATTCAGTCATAACCTTTTCCCTCAACGGTTGTGTAACGCACAACATAGTCTTTTTCATCAAGTAGCCTTTCCGAAGGGAGTATCCAGCTACTGTCTCCCCATCCCGTATCCGTTTGAAAATATCTGCAAAATCTGTATCTGTGGCATACTGATCGACCATATCCTCGAAGCTCCTATGATGTATCGCGGAAATAGCTAGATCCAACGGCTTCCGAGACAAAGCATTTGCCACCACATTCTTCTGTCCCTGCACATGGACAATTTGGAAGTGAAACTGTGACAAGATGTTCGCCCACCGCATCTGCTTTTCCGAAAGCTGTTTCTATGACAAGAAGTAGTGCAAACTTTGATGGTCTGTAAAGACAGTAAAATCCGCTCCGAGTAGGTAATGCCACCACTGAGTAAAAGCATGGATAACCGCCAAAAGCTCTTTCTCATATATCTATGTTGTCATATCCGGCCTAGAGAACAATCGGCTCTCGTAAGCAATGACATGGCCTTCTTGCATCAAGACCGCACCCAGACTACAACCATAAGCATCACAAAATACTTCAAATGACTTCTGCAAGTCCGGCAAAGTCAAATCTGGTCCTGTAGTCAATTTCTCTTTCAATGTCTGAAAGACAGTCACTTTTGTGGATCCCCACGAGAACGGGACTCCTTTCTGTGTCAAGATATGCAAAGGGGAAGCGACCTCTTCAAACTTTCGTATGAACCGCCTGTAGTACGAACACAGTCCAACTTCATGGACATTATTCCAATCGGGCCAATCACGTATAGTCTCTATCTTGGCCTAATCCACTTGCACTCCTGCTGTGGAGACAAAGTATCCCAAAAAGTGTATCTCTGAAGCAGATGATCTCTGTGTTCTGTCTCATTCTTGGAGAAAACAATGATATCATCAAAGAAAGTGCCAACAAAGAGCCTGTGCTCTTGAAAAATCCTGTCCATCATCCGGTTAAATGTCGCAGGAGCATTGGTTAAACCAAAAGGCATCACCAAAAAACTCAAATAACCCAAAAGTCGTCCGAAAAGCTGTCTTGTAGACGTCTTCCGGCGCGATTCGGATCTGATGATATCCACTCTTCAAGTCAATCCTGCTAAAGCACGAGGATCCCTGTAACCTGTCGAGTATATCATCGATCCTAGGAATCGGAAATCTGTTCTTGATGGTGATTTTGTTGAGAGCTCTATAATCAATGCACATTCTCCAAGATCCGTCTTTCTTCAAATCCAACAACAGTGGAGAGCAGTACGGTGAAGTACCAGGCAAGAACTTTTTCCAAGAGGTCTTTCACTTGGTTCATAATCTTTTCAATCTGTACTCGGCTCACACGGTAAGGTGGCCGGTTCGGTGACGTGCTTCCAGGTATTAGGTCAATGGTCTGATCTTCAGGCCCTCTAAAAAGCAATCGGCATGAGTGTGGAGAAAAATCTTGGCGTTCTTTTGTTCAGGTCAAAACATATTCAATCTTTATCCATCATTCAGTTCTCTCCCAAAAGAATGAGTAAAGAAACTGAAGTTCATCAAGTACAATCACTGAGCCCTTCCTTTGTCAAAGTCGTTTTCTCGGCCGGGTAGTCAACCATGGCGTAGTTCTGGTGGTACCAAGGGATTCCGAGTAGAACGTCACTCGCGTGCCCTGAACACCCCTGTCATTGCAAACGAAGTTTGCCAATGCTTGGTGTAATGGCAACATCCCATCCGGGTGCCAGTCGAACTACCTCCGCCCGTGGCGTAAGTCTGTCGGGCGTAATTCCAAATTGAGCCGCCAATTCCAAGTGAAAAGAAGTTGGCCTTGGCTCCTTCAAAAGAGCTTCCCGATCCTTCACTTTGCCCCAAAAAGCGGCAAAGTTTGTACTTTCATTCATTCGATTCGGTGCAAGTCCCACGCCATGTGCTACCAGTTCTGCTTTTCTATCTGCCTTTTCTGCCACGTTCCTCAGCTGCTCTCGAACTCTCAGGCCTGTCGTCGTTCTTATCATTTTGTTCTTTCGGTGCCTGTTTAGGGCACTTTGCGGAGATATGTCCATGTTCCCCGCATCCAAAGCACTTCCCCTCCCTGATGAAGCGAGCTTTCTCCTGAGGAGTAAGCTTGGGTCGTGCATCCTTCTTCTCTGGGTTGCTCTTTCTTTTTCTACTTTCATTCCCAGAAGTCTGTCCGGTTCGTTGTGTCGTGACCTCATCTGTGGGGTAGGTCAGACTGCCAGAGTGAATTGCAAAGCCCCGCTATGCATGACTCATCAACTCCTGAATAGAAGCTGACTTATGTTCCAAGAGTGGTCTCGGATCTCTGTAGGTAAACCCAAGGTAAACCGCTCAATCTGTTCTCTGAATGAGATCTCTTGAATGAAGAGGCGGGTAGAAAAGAGCTCCAGAATCTTTCACAATAAGCATTGATTGTATCTTTCTTGGTCATCTGAAGATGGTTCCAAGCAGCTCGTACATCTCGTTCACATTCTTGCGTCAACCAAGAAGAAATAAGAAGCTTCTTAAATTTCAGCCATTTAACTGGCACAGTCTTGTTTAAAAGAAGCATGGACCACCAAGTACGAGCATTCCCCTTAAAGTAAGAGGCAGCTCTCCGAATCTTGGAGTGCTCTAAATAGCGTCCTCCCGCGAAAGCGATGTCAAACTGCTGTATAAAAGACAAAGCCTTTGAAGCATCTGAGTATCCTGAAAAAGTATCAAACTTGATAGAGTGGCCACCTTCCTTAAACTCTCGGACTTTCTTGCTTTTATCTTCGAGAAAGTCATACTGGTTAGCTTTGTAAAAATTCTTCTTGTTCGCATAAAAGTTTCCATGATCAGAATCTGAGCTGTTTGTAGATGAGTCCTCAGTAGAACTGTTAGTCTCTGGGCGAGATTTAGTCTTCTTTACCTTTTTCTTGCCCTTTCCGAAGCTTTGTTTCTTTCTTCGCTTTTTACCTTTTCTGTCTTCTTCGCTCGAATCTGAAGAGCTAGAAGAACTGTCAGAAGAAGAAGAAGAAGAAGAACTGGGTACTCCTTCAAATCGAACACGCTTCTTTTGTTTCTTTGCTTATCAAAAGTTGACTGACAACCCAAATATCCCGGGAAGTCATTGCTTTTCTTCTGCTTTTTCCCGTGCTTTTTGGCTTTCTTTTGCGCGTCAAAAAGCTGGGCTATCCGTGCATCAACCACCTCTTCTAATTCCTTTTCTGAATATTTCTTGCGAGCATAAGGTTTCTTGAGAGTGGGTGTAGTGGTTTTCTGCCACTGCTCATGCACTTCTTGAAAAGAAGTTTCGCTCATATATTTTGCAAATTTTGGGTCCTTCGCAAAATTGAGCATCATCTTCGTTGCATCGCTGATCAACTGGCGACGCTCCATCTCTCGCCGCTCCGCCTGAGTAGGCCGAGGCGGGCCATACTCTGTCGAAATCTTCGTTGTGATCCTTGCCCGCATCTCTAGATGCAGAGGGAGTCGACTAATCTTTGTGTGAAGCCATAGGTGCCGCGGAAAAAAATTCGGGGATCGGATTTCCCGTAGAAGAGAAATCGGCCGTGCTCTGATATCACTGTAACAGACTTGGACACTCCAAGTCAAGAATCAACCGCGACAGCACCAAATAACCACTTCAAAACAATTCACAGATCACAATAGATTTGCACTGGCCCGGCGGAGTTCCATGCCTAGAGATATTGGCCCCAAAGATTGGCGCCCCTTTCGGTATTTCTTTTTATATTAATCAGATTAAAGTACAAGAGAGTGGCTAGGGTTTCACTCTCAGACTCTGCGTCCAGATGCTTTGAGAAGTGAAGCCCTCTCCACGTATTTAAAAGTACAAGGGATGCCCAAAAGCAGAGCCCCAAAAGCTTTCCAGTTAAAAGCATAAGAGCTCAAAAGCTCTTCTCTCTCAAGCTCTCTTTTTTTATTAAAAAAAAAGCACTCTCTTCTTTTTCTCTTGCGTAGAGTAAAAAGCAACGCCCAAAAGCTGTCAGCGCAATTTGCGGCGCAAATTCCGGAATTCCGTACCAGCTGCCATGTCTGCATCTCGGCAGTTTTTAGGGTTTGCTGAAATTAGGGTTTCAGCCAGAAATTAGGGTTTTTGGCAGATTTTAGGGTTTGCAAGGATTTTAGGGTTTCAGCTGCCCGTAGCCACGTCATCACTTTGTGACATGTGTACCCCAACTCTTTATATTTGATGCCCAGCTTGATGGCCAACTCCGGTGAGATAAAGTTTGCTTTAGGACCTAGGTCAAAAAAGATAAGTGTTGTGTGGTCTCTAGCTTTACCCCATGCTCTACATAACTCACTGGCATCTGAGTTTGGCTTATCACCCACCATATCTGGCACTAGCCTTGCCGTGGGTTTGGGCTTCTTGCCTTTCATGTCCTCTTTGTCATCCGAATCAGTTGGTCTTCTTCTTTGTGGACAATCTGTAGCAAAGTACGAGGCTACTCGCATATGAAACATTTGTTCTCAGCCATTAAAGCCTTCTTTTTCTCAAACAACTTGCACACAAGAGGCTTCCTTTTCCTTTTCTTAGCCTGTCCTTCAGAGTAATCCGTCATAACATCGGCTTTAAATTCATTTGACAGCCATGCAGATGCAAACATTTGCTTGAAGCATAGAAACAGGGGACGGGGGGGGCGTGGCCCTAAACAGTCGGGACGTGACGGGTGACGCGGGAACAGGACGTGCATTTGAGACGCAGGGACGTCTCTCACAAGGGACGGGGACGGGACGCATCCCGAGACGCGGGTCCCCGGTGATGGGGCAACATGGGATGCGGGCAAGGGGCGGGACGGACGAGCGGCAACTTTTTGAAATTCAAAATTCAAACGCCTCTCAACGGCCAATTTTGGGGAGATTAGTTTCCTATTTAAGGGCACACAAGGAAAGGCCTTGGCAAGCCTACCCTTCTAACTTCTAAGTGCTCCCGAGTCCCATGGGCGGCTGGCCATCATCCATGCCACATGGGCCAAAAGGTCATAGCTTTCAAATATGTGAAAACTTTAGGACAAAAAGCTTTCAACTATAGTGACATCAGAGGTAATCTTAAAAGCAAAAAAGGCTAGCAATCTCATGTATTGATTGTCCTTGTAGTAAAGCTGCCTTTTCTTCTTACGTAAATGGAGCTTTGGGTCATGTAGTTACTGCCGATTGTTCTATTCTTCCTTCTGATTTCTTGAAAGACCTTTTCTCTAGAGGTACTAAATATAGGATCCCTTCCTCGGATGACTCTTACCTTCTGAAAGCCATAGAGAAAGGAATCTCTAGTTTCGTAGTAAAGTTTGAGGAGTCTTTAGGAGTTCAAGGTGTTTTTACGCATTGGAAGTCTGTAGTTCTTAAGAAAGCTTCTTTGAAATTAGCATCTTGCTCTAGGAATGTTTCTTCAAGAAAGAATAGCTTACCTTCTTTGGATCGTTCTGGTCTTAGGAAATTTCATCGTGATTTTGTAATCTATTACGTAGATAAGTGGTCTAATAACTTTGTTGTTACGTGCAAAACATTCTATTTAGAATGCTTGTTAGGTGAAGTAAACTCTCAAACTTACAATGGTTGTGATCTTTCGATGCAAGAAGTTATCTTGAAACATTAAGACTTTTGTAATTCTTTTGGTTTCAAGTGCCAACTTAAATTACCTTTTTTGTATACCATTTGGAAGTTCCACAAAAATCCTTTAAAACTTAGATTTATAGTTGCATCTTGTAACACCTCTTTGACCGAGGTTTCCAAATGGCTTAGTTATTGTTTCAAAGCCATTTTACCTAGCGTAAATGAATTGTGGAAAAATTTGCTTAAGGAAGAAGACGTACGTACCGATTCAAGTTGGATTTAAACGACTTAGTAGGTGTAATTCCGGTTATAAAGAGTTTTTGAACTCTTCAAGAAGCATTAAGGAGAAATCTTCTCCTTGATGTCTCCAAACTTTTGACTTTACAACACTCTATACGAGCTAATTTTGGAGGACCTTAAATTCAGAGTCAAGTCTTTCGCATACAAGCTTGAGAAGGATAGGTATAAGGCATTGCTAATAGAAAAGTCAGCCTTTAACTTTGACTTCTTATTGTTAAAAAGTAAGAATGTAGACGTAGCCAAAGGAAGAAAGAGATTCAACAGGATTGTAGATGACATTGACATCATATCTTGGTTAGATTTCTTTTGGATAATTTATACATAACCGTCGATGATTCTCTTTTCAAGCAAACAGTTGGTATCCCCATGGGCATCAAATTTGCTTTATTTCTTGCTATTTCTATCTTTTTACTTATAAGTCTGATTTTATGGAGTGTCTTGTTCTTGCTAACACTTGCCCAATATTTTTGTATAAGTTATGCAATGTAGGACTCTTTGTAGATGATCTTTTTGTTCTTGACGTTCCTTTTTTTCAAGATTTCATGTACCTTAATTCGAGTTCTGTAGGTAGAGGATTTTATCTGAAGGAGTTTTGTGAGCTTAATTGTACCACAAATAGTGATTGTTGTGCTTTTTTAAACCTTGAGATTTTTCAGGCTCCCTTGGGATTGGAAGTAGATATTTATGATAAACGCCTTGAACTGGAATATGCCAATCTAAATATCATCCGTATGCCTCACATTTATTCAAACATTTCTAAGTTTGATGTCATTTGCACTCAACTAATTAGATTTTCTCGTCTTTGTTCTAGTAAATCTGCTTTTGTTGTTCAGTCGTGCCATCTTATTTCTTTACTTGTTGAGAAAAGATACTCATTCAAAAGAATCACGAAAAACATTCCTTCATTTTTGCATCGTATTGTGTTTTTTCTCAATGTTTCTTCATTTGTCATGTTCAAAATAATCAATAGTAAATTCAATAAAAGTGGGGAGCTTAAAAGCCTACTTATTGTTTGACTTAGTAGCACACTATTTGGATGTTCTGATCTCTAGCGCTTCTAGTATTTTTGCTCTAGCTTGACAAATGCTAGCCTTTATCATGGTTGAATATACCCATCACCTCCGAATGGTGAAAAAAACTCAGCTTGCTGGTTTTAAAGAGTACGTTCAAAGCGTGAATGACCTCTATACAAACCTGCACCTACTCTTGGGCACTGACGACGTGAGTAGGGATGTCATAGCTGTTGTCCAAGTTATGCATGATAAAGGTGATAATCTTATTCTTCTTGTTTGGACAAGCAACGAAGTTAAGGTCACATATTGTGAAGTTTGGATCTTTGTTCTTCTTTGGTTATTTTCAGCCTCTTCTTCGTAGGTTTGTAGTAGTATTCATTTCTAGTATTTAGCTTACATTAGGTCTTAAGAATTTGTTCCCTTAGAAGTTGTTGTGTGGAGTCTGATTTCTAGGATTACGTCTCTTAGATGTCTTATCCTTTTTAGTTAAAGCTGAGTACTTTTTAAGTTTTAGCCAAGTAAGCTTCTTCAACTTATTTTGCGTATGCCGTAAATAATGGTTTGTTTTATCTAGTTTTGTTTAATAGCAAATAAAGTGTTTTTTTTTTTCTTCCTATTGTGTCCCTTGCTTTTGTAGTTTATGAGTGTTTTATCCCCTCTTATAATTCGTGAGTTCAGACTATTTTGAACTTATGAAGTTATACCTTCTTGTCAGTTTTTACTCCGTGGCGGCTACCATACCAGTAACGAGCACCACGACGGTTGCTCCTGCACCTTTCACCTGGACCTACGTCTAATAGCAAAGGATCTTGCTAGCATTATGATGGCTACTTGACACTGCTTGGGACGCACTATGGTTGTGCACATGGTGGGACCATAGTCCTCCGGAATAGGGAATGTCGACCAGTAGGAACTGCCATTCCCTGTTTCGGACACTCACGTCTGAAACATGGAACGGGGATTCGGAACGGGAAGCTAGATTGGGAATGGGGAATGACGACCTGAAAATGGCCATTCCTTGTAACTATGGGTGGGACTCACCCGCTCCCGGGCCACTGTTCATGAGTGGCTTCAGTCTGCACTTAGCGGTTTCAAGGACAGCATTCTGGAGCTCATCATGTTTGGCCATCGCATCTTTTTGGTACAAATTTACGATGATCGCTGTTCCGAGCTTCTCCTCAGCCGCTCTCCCATGTTAGCTAGGATTTGCTTGTTGGTTTTAGAGTGTGGGACGCCATATTTTGATCTTGAGGAGTTTGATCACCAACAATGGATTCCTCTGTTCCTCGTTACTCTCTCTTTCCCATGACTTCCCATACACCTATTAGGTTGTCCTGCTAGCATAGTCGCTCGGTGGGGACTGGTTACACGAGGCTCACTAGCTTTGATGATGGGTTCGCCACAAGTGCAAGTGTATGCCCGGATCAATCTCTTGGTGTCATGCCTTTGAGCACCTACCAAACTTTCGCGTCAGCCTGCTCCCCCTAGTACCTCCTACCTCAGGCAGTTGCGGAGGGTTGGCAGAGAGCTACTTGTGGTCATACCATTCGTCAGTGGCAGCCTCCTACGACACCACCGACACCACCTTAGCAGGGAGTGTCATCTGCTTTCTCTCAAGTTTCAACTACTCCGGACTGGTCATTACAGGATACACTTTCTACCTCGCAACATCCATCGTTGGGACCACAGGCACCTAGGCCCACCACTTCAGCTACTGCTCCACACTTTGCCATGGAGACCAATTTTCCACCTTTACTGTCCTCACCAGCGCCTCTTCCTCTTTCGCCTTCTCCACGTTGATGCTCCAGTACCACCACCATGTGCCACCCAATCACACTCACTGCCCTCTATACTTGCAGCTCCTGCATCTTCGCCTCCACTATTTTGCGCCCTGCCATCTCCCCATGTTCCTTTCTCCTTCATGGTTAGTACTCCATTAGCTTTGTGGTTCTCACGAGCTGAGTACATTGGCGATTGCTTAGATCATTTTTTGGTATGATCATACATTTTTCTGCGGGGTGCACAGAAGGCAGGTTCTTTCCTAGGTATCATGTAGAGTCCCAATGTCCCATGCTATGTCACCAACCAGTGGCAATTCCATTTTTGTTTATTTTCTCTTTCTTTGGGGAATTTCGTTTGTTTTAACTTTTGGAAACACCCCTTTCGAAATCTAACTGCCCTGCATTGCATAGCCAGTGTGGAACCGTTCAGAGAGAGTCCAGGCCTGAGGGCTAAAGAGCACTAAGGTTGGACAAGGACTATGGTTAGCCAAAGTGGGGTCATTGGCCAGCCAAAGCGGAATCCTTTGCTACATAGGCTACATTTCAGTTCTGGGTGTGGCTGCAGTGTACAAAGAGGGTCAGATGACCTAGAAGAATGTAATGGCAGAAACTCCTGAATTTTAGGGACTGCTATTTTTGGATGGCAAAATGTCTTCGCGTCATTACGTGCAGTTTGACATGGGGATCATTTTGTTACTCTGTGGCCAAGTCAACAGAGGCTGCAGGTGAGATATTTTTAGACCCGAGGGTCTAAAGCGGGAAAATGCACAAATGAGTGACACTTGGCACTCTGAGGCCAGTTTACTACTTAAAGAGAAGGCAAAAACGTGATTTTCAGCTGAGAGCTCGTTTTTGAGTGCTGTCACAGGTGGGAGAGCTTCAATGGAGTGCTGGCTTACCCTCTATGTACAGTGAGGTGCAGGATGTCATGACCTGCGCACCTCTCACTGTTCTCTCTCTCCCCTATTCTTTATGGTTATGCCCCTCTAGTGGGCTTATCAGATTGACCATGTACAGTTGTGTGGGTTCATGCGCGATTGCCGAGGAAAGAGCCTCTTGCACAGGTACTGGATTAGCTAGCGGCTAATCCCCCGCAGGTACAGGTGATTCGGAGAGGTTTCACGTGCGAAATCTCGTCCGATTCAAAGGGCAAGTAGCCCTACAGGTGCGGGAGCTCGAGGACTTGCTACGGATGCGACCGGCACGTGAAACGGAGCCCGAAACAGTGAATTACAGCCTGCTGTGTATTTTTGCAGGTTTAGGGTTTCGGCCCTAAATGGACCCTAATACCCCCAGGAGGTTCGGGGACGCAAGGGGACCGCTGTACAGGTGATCTGGCGCATTTTCGGGGCAGAAAACAAAGAATTCAGCGTGCTGCAGATTCTCGCCAGGTTTTGCAAAGTGTCTATATGCGTCGGGAAAGTCATCCAATGCGTGGGAATACTGACTGTATAACCACAGCTTTTATTCCCTCTGTTAAAGCTTTTATTCGCTCTGTTAAAGAATAAAGAAATACCGAAAGGGGTGCCTAATTTAGGGGCCAATCTGGTGTCGGTCTTCTCAGACAGGTGCAATCTGGCAGCCTGTATCCCTTTCCCCTCTCTTGTGTCATTATAGCATAGGTAGAATAGACAACTAATAATGGGTGAAAGCTAAATCAAGGTTTGAAGTAAAGTCTACCGCCCTTTTTGAAGTTAACAGGCCGGTGCTATCTTTCTCACTACCTTTTACTGGCATAGAGACTTGAACAGAGGTCTCACGTGCGCATTGCACTTGAGCCACGTGGACAAGGTACTGCTACAAGTCAGCATTCGTCTTAATTAGTATAGCTTAGGATCTAGCTTACGATTAGGACTTAAGAATTTGTTTCGTTAGAAGTTTTTGTGTGAAGTTTGATTTTTAGGATTAAGTTTTTAAGATGTCTTATCATTTTTTGTTTAAAGTTGAGTACTTGTTTTAAGTTTTAGCCAAGTAAGCTGCGTCAACTTATTCTGCGCATTACTGTTCTAATAACATTTTTAAGTTAATAATGTTTTGTTTTATCTAGTTTTGTTTCGTAGCAAATAAAGTGATTTTTTTTTTCTTTTCCTTGTGTTCCTTGCTTTTATAGTTTTATAAGTGCTTTATTCCCTCTTATAATTTGTGAGCTTAGACTATTTTGAACTTATGAAGGTATATATAGGATCTAGCTTGGCACTTTGTGAGCCTCTAGAAGGACATGCATAATCTGGCAAGTCATAGTTGCATACCCTCACTTGCACAATATACATTCATTTAAGTATATAGGCATATGAGTAGTCACTTAAGTCATTTATTAATAAGTGACTTTGACACGACATTTATAAAAAGTAGGTAGGGCAAATGGCGAAAAAACCTATAAATGAGTCACTTGGCCTTTAGATTTTAGGACATCAGAACCTAGTACCCGTAGGGGCATCCAACGCCCACAACACCTCAACACTCAGCGTTTCCATCACCAACACCCCAACATCATTAGCGTGGCCATTCTACATATGGTTCTAGATATTTTCCATCAGTTGGACTACTCTTAGAGGGATGCAGATTTTACTATGATCCGTTGCATCAATTTATCGAACATGTGGAAGGCTTCTTGTACTCACATTCTGAGCTCACAGTCTCCCCCGACATTGACCACTTTGACAGCTATTTGGATTGAGCTGCTGCATACTCTTTGCAGCCATTGGGATACTTCATCGGGCTCCTCTAGGGCAATGGAGAGGCGTAGCTACTCTCTCCTTAGGACATGGGTGAGATCTTTAGCATAGTTATTTCGGGACGCGTCCAATTGGGCAACCTTACTCGCGGACATGTCCGAGTCTAATTGACATATGATTGGGTTTTTCGAACTTCATTGCCTTAGGGCTTCATTTTTTGGCCTCCTCACTTTGTTCTTTGCCTAGATCCTAAAAATTTCTATGGTGTTTCATTGCACTGTATGGTTTTGTGCGCCCTTGTATTCTTTCAAATGCCATATATAGGCTGTTTTTAGTGTGCCGTATGGTATGCAACGTATGGAATCCGTAGAGGGTCTGGTCCGTACTTATTTTGTACTTCCGTACTTATCCGAGCCCGACATATGGTTGACGTATGGAAAAACTATGATCTTTAGTTTTTTTCAGTCTGGACCATGAACACATCACATGGCACTACGTACCTCCCCTGATGAGCGCGCGGTGGTGTGTGCAAGTGATAGAGCACGCAAGGAAGTGCAGGGTGTGTACCTTGCAGAGGAGGCATTGTGTTGTAGGAGGGGAGCGCTAGTAGAACGAAGAGGGAGAGAGAGAGAGCACGCTACACGATAGTTGGGGAGAATAAGCGAGTGAGTTTTTAATGAACTCACATTCCCTTTATTAAAACGTATAGGACCAATTTAAAGTTCAATGTGAACTTGGCCAAAGGTTAGTAACCTTTAAAATATACATTAAAGGGGGCCATTTGGGCCTTTAACCCAACAACTCCCACTTAAAGGCATAAATGGCGCCTTTAAGCTACGTGACTCCCACCATCTCTATACATAGATGATGTTGTGATTTAGGTAAGCACTTAGTGAAAGCATCTGCTGGATTTTGTGATGTATGGACCTTAACCAATGTAATAAGGCCATCCTCAAGCACTTCTCGTATGAAGTGATACCACACATCAATATGCTTTGTGGGTGCATGAAATATGGCATTCTTTGCCAGACATATGGCACTCTGGCTATCACAACCAAGCATAGGTGCCTTGGCAGGCAAACCAAACTCACTGTATAGACGGGCTAACCAAATAGCTTCTTTGGAAGTCTCAGTGGCTGAAATATATTCAGCCTCTGTCGTAGACAATGCAACAATCTTTTGCAGTCTAGAACACCATGAAACAGCACCTCCGGCAAGAGTAAATACACAGCCACTTGTGGATTTCCGTGTATCCACATCACCAGCCATGTCAGAGTCACAAAATCCCTTCAACTCCATTGGTCCTTTACCATAGCAGAGGCATTTGTTTTTAGTCCCTTTCAAGTACCTCGTAATGGACTTCACTGCATCCCACCCATAGACTTAGTAGGCGTGCTACATACATCAAAATGTACAAGATCAAGCACACAAGATTTACGAGAGACACCAGAGTAATAAGAACGCTTTACTTGCTTGCCATATTGACATTCATTACAAAAGTCAAGCTTTGTGCCTTTAGCATCAAGCTTGTTCAAAGTACAAAGCTTAGAAAGACCCTTTTGGCTCATATGGCCAAGCCTCTTGTGCCACAACTCCATGTGAGAGTTAATTTCAGCCAATGCAATAAACTTGCCCAACAGGGCCTTTCCATGCATGTAGTAAAGTGTCCCTTTCTTTGTGCCCTTTACTATCAGCCTTGAGCCTTTAGTCATTTTCCATGATCCTCTCTCAAACAGGATGCTGTAACCATGTATATCCATCTGACCAACAGAAAGCAGACTCTTCTTGATTCCCGGCGCATATTTAACATCATGCAAGACAAGCTCATTTGTGCCATCTATGGAGAGATGCACAGTGCCAATACCCTCAATGGAACATGCATGATTGTTTCCAAGGTATACATGGCCACGTTTGCCTGCATCTGTCACGATTGTGACTATGTTAACAGCAATACATCTACTCCTAGTTGCAGATACGCGAAGTGCCATGCCAAGGAGGACCCCTGCGCTTGGATGGTCACACCCCTTCACCCAAAGGACGTGTCTCTTCGCCAAAAGCCACACTCCTTCGATGACTGGTCACACCCCTTCACTCTACGGGTGCGACTCTTTGCCCAATGGTTGCAGCTCTTCGCCGAAAGGATGTGTCTTTACGTCTAAAGTCATGTCTCTTCACCAAGAGACGTGTCTTTTCATTTATGTCTCTTCGTCTCCTATATAAGGAGCCCTTGTATCACACATTCAATCAATCAAACAGAGAGTCTTCTAAGTTTTGTTTCGAGTACAGTTTAAGTTTCTTAAGTCTTAATCATGAGTTTAAGTTCTTAATAAAGGATTAGTACCTAGAATCCTCACAGTGGTATCAGAGAAATTTTTTTCCGGGACCCGAAGGTTGTGAGCCTCTCACCCTCGCCGCTACACTCTACCCCTACCCGGAGTTGTATGGAAGCAGAAGAAAGATGGAATTCAATCTCTTCCCCGATGGTATCAGGTAACATGGTATTTGTTATCGTAATACTAACTACATAAGTACCAATTATGTGTGAAGCTGTATTGGAGTCTCTCCTCGGGTGTGAAGGCTTCAGAGTCACCAAGTGCACCCCTTTGCGAATTTTGCTGTGAATCTCAGCCGGTCCAACACAAACAGCAAGCAAACAAAATCGTGGGTGACTTGCCTCTTCGGTGACACCCTTCGCCATGACTCTTTGTACGTGGAAGTCCCTTCGCGAACAGCCGCACTCTCTCAGCCTTGCCCCTTCCTGCATAGGCTTGCCTCTTCGCCATGCCTCTTCATGATTCAGTGCTGCCGCTTGCCAATCGGGACCGTCCATACACAATTGGGCTGAAAGTTCACACGCTGGCTGCTGGTTTGCCCCTTCACTAGCGCACCCTTTCCCCACATAGTGTCAGGCTGAAATCTGAAACGCTGCCTTCTAATTTGCAAACGCTGGGCTGAAACGCTGCCTTCTAAACCTCTTCGTGGGCTGATTATTGCGCTGTTGAAAGGCATCGCTGGCTGGGCCTTTCTGTTTTTACGCTGGGCAGTTTATTCAATTTTCAGATTATTCAAGTGACCTTAAGTCACTTGATTTAAGTTGGCCGCCCAAAGACCCAATTTTTAAAAAAAAACCATATGAACTCACTCACTTGATTAAAAAAAAAAACCCCAAATAAACTAACTTAAAAAAACAAAGAGAAAACCCACCCGCGTTGGCCTTGTGCACACTCTACGCGCAGTACCTTTCGCCGATGAGAGCAGTTGGATAACCTGTCAGACAAAATTCCCCGATGGAATCTTGCCCGAGAATTCCACTACACATGAAGTGTTCGTGATTCTGGATTCTTCTGCTCAGAGCCGAAAGTGATAATTATTCCCGATCCCCCGACTCCAGAGCGCGAACTTATTCCAGAGAGATTTTCCACTCACGGAGCACCCGTCCCAGAACCTGTTCCCGAACCAGAATCTACATCTGTTCAAGAGTTCCTTTTGAGGCGTAACCATGCCAAATTCTCAGGACGGAGGTGGTCAATCTGACGATGCCCTTACGCTTATCAAGGAGTAGATGGCCACACTTTCCATAAGCCTCGCATCACTTCACACTCGCTTGGATGAGATGCACAGAGAAAACACTTCTCGAAGTCGACCTGTTGTTTCTCGAACTACTAATGTAGCATCTTCAACACATTCTTCTGAAGCTTCAGTGGACAAACCAAACGAACCAGATCCAACTGAAGAGGTAGACAATCGCGAACTTCAATTACTTTACAAAATTTTTAATGCTGCACAGAAGAAGAAGCTTGATGTTAAACTGCCGGAACCGTACAATGGCCGCCGCGACAAGCGCGTGCTGGACCAATGGCTGTTCAAAATGGAGATTTACTTATCGAACACGGACTTGGTCGAGAGTAAAAAAGTTGCACTTGCTAGTTCTCTGCTCAAGGACACAACATTTCTTTGGTGGCAACGACGGGTTGCTGATGGTAAACACACACCTTGGGATAAATTCCGGCGTGCTATTCGCAAGGCGTTCGAACCTGCCAATGCAGATTTTCATGCCCGGTCCTCTCTTCGCCGCCTGAGCTAGATAGGTTCCTTGGCGGCGTACATCACAGAGTTCCAAAGGCTAACTTTGGAGATAGAGACCCTTAGTCCCTCTGATAAACTTCACAGTTTTATCGATGGACTCGAACCCAACCTGAAGGACGATGTGCAGAAATACAACCCTACCACCTTGGATGTTGCAATTGCCTGTGTGGAGCGTCTTGGCGATAATCGACGCCCTACACGGAATTTTCTCCCTGGTGACAGATCTTCAAATAGCGCTCGCTTTTCACAACGCGATCGCAGAGACAACTATAGCCAAAGTCAGCAACATCAGTCTCAGTTCAGACAGCAAGCAACGCAACCTTATTCAACTTCAAGGTTCTATTCTCAAGATCGACAATCTGAAAGCAGATCTTCTTCACATGTTCCTCCACTTGATCGTGGTAAAAGACGTGATTTTTCTCAAGATCGGCATTCCAATACTCAACAAGGCTCTTTTTTTTTTCCGAGAAAAAGATCCTTCTATTAGTTAATGAAAACTGCCCATAGGGCTACATCCACCTTTGCAGGAGAGGGCTATAAGCATGATGGGGAGACTCTCCCAATGAAAAAACAACATATATACAATGAGGCTAAATCAAGAGATGGGAGGAGGGAAGAGCCACACAGGTGGACAGTAGTGCCATCTGAGCACCCCCTGGACTATGGTGTAGAAAGGCCCAGGGCGCCAGAGTCGAAGGAAAGCCTCGCGGCGCTCCCGCATGCGGTCGGAGCTACCTTGTAATCCCTCAAGTTGTCCTCTGAGAGTATGGATCAGCTCTAGCCAAAAGTCATGCGCAGTCTCTGCTGGTGGCACAGGGCGAGCCTCAAAGATGCGGAAACAGCGGGCCCACCAGATGAACCAAGGTGTCAGGCCACTGATGAGCTCCCAACACTCCTCTCTCTCACTGCACCACTCTTGTGGAGTAAGCTCTATAGCAGGCTGGAGTGTAGGTCGCCCCCCCTGCATCACTATCATCCTGCCGGTGGAAGATAGCTCAAACTGAAGTGCCGGGACCGTGAGTGTGGACCATGCCGCTGCCCCCCCATTTGTATTGTCGAGCCGTGGAGAGAGCAGGCATCAACCGAAGAACTCGTAGCCACACCTGCTGGGCCGAGGGCCAGTCCCAAAGACAATGACGCTGACTCTCCACCAATTGGTCGGCCGAGAGACCACAATGCACAAGCCAACTCCCTACTGCTATGGCTCTGTGTGCAACCAACCACTGAAACAAAGTGACGCGCCTCGGCTGTCTGGAGTCCCACAACCTCTGCCAAAAGGCTGCCAAGAACTCGACTGTGAGGCCCCCCTCCTGCCAATGTCGTGCTGCAGCGGGGCGGGCCTCTCTCTGTGCTGCAAGTATATGACATCCAAGCCGAACAGTGTACTGAAAGAAGGGGACTCCTGGGCGGTCTGCAGAAGAGAAGGGGTCCCTCCATAGCCACTCACCAGGATCCCACTGTACTTGTGCCAGTGGACAACACTGAGACACTCCCAAGCCCATAGCCTCCAGTGTCCAGTCTCAAGAGCTGCTGGGTCAAGGTCTATGACGCAAGTCCTCCCACAGATGCCCACAACTCGGATCCTCTAGAAACAACACTCTACTACCTGCGGGGCCTCTACTGCAACTCGTTGTAATCGTCCCCCACCCTGAAGCTCGAAGAACAGGGCTGGGACAGTCTCGGAGCAAGCCTTGACTGAAATGAGAACCTCCAATCGTGTGAAGGCTCCCATCCACCGGGGTGCTACTGGCTCGAGAGGCGTGAGCCACTCAACTGGAACTAACTCTGAGATGTCTTGACACATGCTCTGCACCCCTCTCATGCCCTGTAGGCTGGAAACCCTGCACCTCCTCTGACAAACCTGTGAACTCTAGCCAGTCACCTAGAGAGCCCGGTGAACCTGCTGCCATGGGACCCCAAGAAACATGAGGCCGACTCCCAACCAAGTGGCCTCTCTGAGTGCTAACCATGGGGTTCCAGACGAGGGGCTGCTGTAGGCGCTCCTCCGTGCACGTCGGCTGTCTCTTCTGTAGGCCACGCCGTAAGAGCTCCCAAGATCGAAGCAAACTCACAGCGAAGCGGTCCTCCAGTCTCCTGCTCAGACCAACTCGTCGCATCTCTGTAAAGATCCATCTGGTCGAAGGTTGCCAATGGCCTCCTGACTGAGGCACCCTGGCACGAAGCCTCTGCAGCAAGAACTCCTTCCAGGGCTCCTCTCCTGGAAGAAGCCCTCTGACTACGAACTTCCCAAGAAGGGCTCTGCTCTGCTGTGCTGGATCAATGATCCCAAGCCCTCCCTGAGAACAAGGAAGTGTGATGACCGACCAAGCCACCTTGGCTCGCGCAATCTGAGTGTCACGTCTTGACCAAAGGAAGTTCCTGATCAGCCTCTCTACCTGGTTGATACAAGAACTCGAAAAGATCCAGCAAGAAGTGATGTACCACATAGTCGCCAACAACACCTGGTTGGCAACTACTACTCTACCAGCCAACGAAAGTCGTGCTGAGCTCCAATGTAGCAGCTTTCTCCTGATGGATAGGAGAAGAGGAGCAATCTGCTGCTCGGGAGATAAGTCCAAACCAACCTGACAACCCAAGTACCGAACTGTAGTCCCTGGGGGGATCCACCTGAAATCCTCTCTTGGCATCCAATCTGGCACAGTAGCACTGCCAACCGAGAAAGCCACTGTCTTTCTCCAGTTGATCAGTGCACCTGATGCACAACAGAAGGTCTCCACAGCCTGCTCACATCCGTGTAGATTGGCCTCCTGGCCCTCTAAGTACAAGGCTGAGTCATCGGCAAACTCAGCGTCCAGTAGCTCATCTCCCCGAATAGGGAGTGCTAAGCCCCTCAGACCAACCTGCCGTGACACCAAAAATCTGCTCATCGCCTCCGCATAGAACAGAAAGAGAAAGGGGGCAAGAGGACAACCCTGTCTAACCGAGCGTGTGAGCATGAAGCGCTCACCTCTACCTCCTGCCAAAAGCACCTGACTGTGAGCCTGTCTATACAAAGCTGACACCCCTCTGATCCAAGCATCTGAGAAGCCCATCCTGCGTAGAGTGCCCTCTAGAAAGTCCGAGTCAACTCTGTCGTATGCCTTCTCAAAATCGAGAAGAAGAATCACAAGGTCCTCCCCACGGAGCCGTGCTAGGGCAGAAGCCTCCCAGAAAGTGAAGATGTTGTCAAGGATACTGCGTTCCTTGACAAAACCTGTTTGAGTCCCATGTATAAGGCTCTCCAAAAGTGGCTGAATCCTCAAACTCAGAGCCTTGGCAAGAATTTTGTAGGCTGAGTTGAGGATGGTGATGGGGCACCACTGTCGAATCTCATCCAAGGAGCCACCCTCCTTTGGAATGAGGTAAATCTCAACAAGGCTCTTCGTCAAATGAATCTTCGACTTCAAAGAAGGAAAAATTATGTACAATTTGCAGTGGTGACCATAGATGGTATAAATGTCCAAAGAGACCAAATCCGTCTAATTCGAAAAGAAATTCCAACGCGGAAACATCATTGAATTTTGAACAACCAGAATCTGTTAAGGATAAAGGAAAATCTGTGGTCAATACGCTTCGTGTCTCAGAGGATACGAGTATTCTTATGAAGCATGCTCAGTGCAATTCTTCAGTTTTGGAGCCTCTCTCAAAGCAAGTTTTGAGCCTTCTTGGACTACTCAATGGTCGCTCCATTAATATTTTGGTGGACAGCGGATACTCGAATAATTTCGTCAGCACTCAGATAGTTCAACAGCTTGGCTTACCAACTCAGAAGACATCTCACTTATATGATGTGGAATTAGCAGATGGATCGATTTTAACTTGTGATCAGACAGTTCCACAGTTGCAGTTTGAGATTCAAACTTATGCAGATCAATTGGATTTCGAAGTCATGCCTTTATCTTATTACGACATGATTCTTGGTCAGCATTGGTTATTCCAATATGATCCAACAATTAGCTTTCGAGGACATACTATCAATTTGTTCAAAGATGGACGTGAATTGACTTTACACGGGCTTTCTCATGCGGAAAGAGTGATTCAAGCCTCACGTGTACTAGTCAAGCGACATGATACAGTGGATTATGAAGAGAATATGATTTCCGATACAGATGCAGATATTATTATTGATGAATTTTTGAATTCATTAACTTCTCCTGAATCAATTGATGAAGACAAAGATAAAGATATAGTTGCAGATTCCGAATCTGAAGACGACTATGCTTTCTTTGATTCTTTATTGGATGATGATATACCAATTACAAGTCATGAAGTTACAGTTCCAGAAGATGATTCTGAAGAATTTTGGGATTCATTATTGGAAGATGATTACAGTCTCAAGCCAAAATCCTCTCCAGAGATTACTAAAGTTGAAGTCACCCCATCTGAAGAGTACCTTGAGAAGATTTCCTCTTCCCCAAATATTTCGCAGTTACTCGAAGATTTTGAACCAGAAACCTTACATCGCATGAAGAATTTTGAAGATCAATCTCTTGTTGCAGTCAACCTGATTATGCCAGATTCCTCTAAAAAGTCTTTGAATAATGCAATGATATGGGACTTAGCAGTCAAAGCAAAAAGGTTTCGCAAGAAGCAAAGGTTCAAGACAAAGACTTCAGATAACTCAAAGACTAAAGATTTTCGAAGATTCAATGCTTTTCCAGAGTTCTATCAACATCAGAAGTCATTTCTTTGACACGAGCTCTCATTTTAAATGGGAGGGAATGTCACGATTGTGACTATGTTAATAGCAATACACCTACTCCTAGTTGCAGATACGCGAAGTGCCATGCCAAGGAGGACCCCTGCGCTTGGATGGTCACACCCCTTCACCCAAAGGACGTGTCTCTTCGCCAAAAGCCACACTCCTTCGACGACTGGTCACACCCCTTCGCTCTACGGGTGCGACTCTTCGCCCAATGGTTGCAGCTCTTCGCCGAAAGGATGTGTCTTTACGTCTAAAGTCGTGTCTCTTCACCAAGAGACGTGTCTTTTCATTTATGTCTCTTCGTCTCCTATATAAGGAGCCCTTGTATCACACATTCAATCAATCAAACACAGAGTCTTCTAAGTCTTGTCTCGAGCACAATTTAAGTTTCTTAAGTCTTAATCATGAGTTTAAGTACTTAATAAAGGATTAGTACCTAGAATCCTCACAGCATCAAAAGTAGAGAAACACTCCTTGATAGGAGTCACATGAAATGAAGCACCGGAATCAAAAATCCAAGTCTTGGATAATGCATCATTGACAGTCAACAAAGCATCACTCTTGGTGATCTGCATGTCGTGTGAATGAACATTTAAAGAGGCATCAATGTCATAAGCATCATCATCTGACAAAGTGGCGCACAAGATGTCCTCTACATGTGACAGCTCCTCAATCACAACACTAGAAGCCACATTGGCCTTCTCTTTGTCCTTTGAGCTATCCTGTGCATCTGTCTTGGCTTCCTTCTTCTCTTTATTTTTGTCTCAGCCATTCTTTTTCCGTTTTAATTCGGCTTTATAGTACCTGCAATCGGGTTTCTTGTGACCTTTCTTGCCACACTGATAGCAGGTCACATCACCCTTGCCTTTGCTGGCATTTTCTCTTTCCTTACTCTTACTCTTACTCTTACTCCTTTGTGCACAAGCATTCTTCTTTTCTGTCCTGCCTCTAACCATGTTGGCAGAGCTGCCTCCCTCTCCACTTGCTTTCCTCCTGATTTCCTCATTCAAGATAGAACCCCTAACACCATCAAAGGTCAAATTGGGGTTATTGGATAATGAAACCACCAATGTTTCCCATGACTCAGGTAAGGTCATAAGCGAGAAGATAGCTTTTAGCTTATCATCAAAAGGAGGCAACCCTTAGTCCTGTAACTGCGACAAAGTACCTGCGCGAACAACGACAAGTGCTCTGCAACGCTCTTGGACTCATCTAGTTGCATGCCAACAAGTTTTCGCATCAAATGCACTTGGTTGACAGGCGTTGTATTTTCATACATTCCCTTTAACTTCTCCCACACATCAAAAGAAGTTGTGAGACCTTTCACATCAATGACTGTCTCATCGGTCATGGATATTTTAATGTATGTAATAGCCTTCCTGTTCAGGCTAACCCATGCTTCATCCGTCATATTCTGTGGCTTTACCTGTTCAAGTGCCCCTTCACAATCCTTAAGAAATAGGATTCCCTGGATCCTGTCTTTCCAAAGGTCGAAACCTGTTCCATCGAACCTCCTAATCTCGAAGAGATTCTTCACATCCGAAGAAGATGAGGCCATAGTTGCACGAATAAGAGGGCTAATACGCTGAATTTTTGGGCAAAATGCACAAAAACCGGAGTATAGCCTCACAGAGGTGTGCACTACAGCTCCAAATGGTCACAGGAGCAATTTGGGGCAAAATAGGTCGCTTTAAGCACAAAAAACAATTTCTGAAATTTATGCGCAGGAAATTTGCGAGCGAATTTGTGCTCAAAAACAACAAATTTAGGTATTTTTAGCCTCACAAAACATACATAAAGCTAATGCACAGCTTTTAGAAGCATGTAAGAGCAAAAGCCCCAATTTGTAGCATCAAATTGCATGAAATTGAGCCACAAATGGTCATACATAGCCAAAATTTGTCAAACGTGCGTAGATTGCATCAATTTGCACTTTCCCCAATGTAATCGCATCATAAAAACACTTGCAAAATTTGAAATTTGCTGAAAACACTTGTTTTAGGACCTGTTTTTCAGCAATTTCAGTGTTTTCGGGTAGCGAGGACTTAGCAAAGTGTTCCCACACCTTAATACATCATTTGCAATACCTGTATTTTGCTGTCATAACCTGTAATTTGTTGATTTTGACCTAATTTCAGGCTGTTTTAGGTCAATTTGACGTGCCGGGAGCTCTCTAGTGTCCGGGGACGAGTCCTTTGGCGATGAAATTGCAAAATCTCGCGTGAAAGTTGACCTCCTTGGCTGAAAATCAGTGTTTGCAAGGTTGGGAGCAAACCCTAATTGGGCTCTGATACCAGTTGATGAGCGCGCGGTGGTGTGTGCAAGTGTTAGAGCACGCGAGGAAGTGCAGGGTGTGTACCTTGCAAAGGAGGCACTGTGTTGCACGAGGGGAGCGCTAGCAGAACGAAGAGGGAGAGAGAGAGCACGCTACACGATAGTTGGGGGGAATAAGTGAGTGAGTTTTTAATGAACTCACATTCCCTTTATTAAAATGTATAGGACCAATTTAAAGTTAGTGGCCAAGTTCAATGTGAACTTGGCCAAAGGTTAGTAATCTTTAAAATATACATTAAAGGGGGCCATTTGGGCCTTTAACCCAACATCCCCAGTGGTTCATTTTTTATACATGCCACAGGCCACCTTGATGTACACATAGTGAAACCGGCCCGTGGGGCGGTAGGCGTTGGCTTTCACCCGGAATTCTTTACTTTAGACTTTACGACACAAAGGAACTTCACGAATAAGCCTGAGTGGAATTCAACACTTCAAGACAAACCATGGCCTAGCAGCTAGAGTGCTACCAAGCAGACAACGACACCCTGTTGGCCCCAAAGACTGGCGCCCCTTTCGGTATTTCTTTATTCTTATTATACTTGAGAAAAACCTGTAAACTTCCACAAGATGTCCCACTTTTATCGGGTTGAAATTCCTCTACTCCAACCAGATTTTGGCAACATAACCACAGTAGAAGTCTCCACGGACAAAATTGACTTTCGACGCACTTTAGAGCGCTTTGCAAAATCTGGCGAGAAATTGCAGCTCGTTGACTTCTTTGTTTTTGTGCTCCGATCTGCGTGCCGATCACTTTTCTGGGTAGCCCTCGAGCTCTCGCACTTGTAGGGTCACTTGCCCCTTGAATTAGATGAGATTCCTCACGGAAAATCTCTCCAAAATGGCCTCTACAAGCACCCAATGCTTTCCCGAGACTCCGTTGACAAATAAACGATCCCAACTCTTGCACCTAGCCCTCACCAAGCTGTCCAAACTTGTCCATGGCTGTAATTGCAGGTTTTTTGACCCAATTTCGCTAGCATAACGGCGCAAATATCCATGTAGGTCAAAAGTACACGTCAAGGACACTTTCCCTTGCGGTATGGAAGCTTTCAAGTGAGCTGTAGGTCAATTTCAGCGTGCTCTAATTTACTGTTTTGCCACTGTTTGGTGCCTATTGCATTGTACACGCATCACAAGGCCTTTCCGTGGCTCCCCTGACAATTCCCTGCAGTTTAGGTGCGAAACCCTAAACCTGTAGAAAAACACAGCAGGCTGTAATTCTTTGTTTTTGGACCGTTTCGAGCGGAGCGAGCACGCTTCCCCGCAAGAAAACTCTCCGTTCTCATTCCTCCGCGATGGAAGTGCGCGTACTTGAAGGGGATTAGCAATTAGCTAATCTGGTTCCTGTACAGAAGGCTCTTGCCTTGGCAAACGCGCATAAAACCCCCAGAATTGTACATGGTCATCTGAGAAGCCCAACTAGTGGGGCATTACCATATGTGCAAAGGGGGGAGAGAGGTGCGCGAGAGCAAATCGTCGCGCTACATAGAGCAAGGGACAAGGCAAGCTTTCCATTAAAGTTGTGATCACCTGCACCCACTACTCACATACATTGTAGCAACCACTAATGGGCTGAAATCAGCCCCCTCTCTCAAATTGGGCGCCCCCTCTTCATGCAAATCTGGCAAAAGCATCAGGAGCCGCCAAGTGTCCAGTTTGCCACTTTTAAGTTAATTTCCTAGTACCCACCAACTTATAAGTGTCGCAAGGGGCCTAAATGACTTTGAAGAGCCTAGACACCCTTTTACTCCTCGGATTCTAGTGCCGATTAGCCCGACCAACTCGTGGTGACCTGTCCTTCCCGACTGCGGGTGAAACTCTCGGCCATCGGCCGTTTCACACTGGCCACGCAATGTCCGGTCATTTGCAACTTCAAAAAGAGGATCCCAAAAAATAAACAAAAATCATTGGAAAGAAACCAACAACTCAAGTTAGCAATCGCGACGTCCTCGTGACACATAGCACTCACTTTGTACTCCTGGTCTTGTACATCCTCTAGGTGATAGGCCTTTGAGCATCCCCAACAGTCTCTTTGTAGACAGAATACAGCCACTTTGTATGCACACACAGAGAGAGAGAGAGAGAGAGAGAGAGAGAGAGAGAGAGAGAGAGAGAGAGAGAGATCTTTTCACATCTTGTAGGAAGCCGCACTGAAGGCTGAAACAAAGCTTATTGTCCTGGTCCATGGTGGTGGATTTGGAGCTTGGTGTTGGTACAAGCTACTGGCATCTTTTGAGGAGGCAGGTTTTTCTGCTCATGCCATTGATTTAGCTGGTTCAGGGATTGACTCAAGTGATCCAAATTGCGTCTCTTCTCTTGAGCTCTATGTGAAACCATTGCTTGAATATATGGAGAAAATTGCAGAAGCTGAGAAGGTTTGTTTTGTCTTCTCAAAATTACTGTTTTGTTTTAGGGTGCCTGTGTATTGCTTTTTATGAATTGTAAGAGTTTTATATAGGTAATGTTGGTGGGCCATGATTTTGGAGGCGCATGCATCTCATATGTCATGGAGAGGTTTCCTCAAAAGATTGCGAAGTCTGTCTTTGTCAGTGCGACCATGGTGGCCAATGGGCAGAGTGCTTTTGATGTTTTTTCTCCAGAGGTATGCTCTTCTGGGTCCATGTATATTTATTGATTAAGAGGGTTAATATAATAGCAAATAGACTGTTCAACACACAACAGTGAGGAAACTCTGAGGGACGATGTTTAGGAGCCGGTTAGCACACAATGGGCCAAGACTCACCATATTATTCCAGTATACAGTCCTTTACCAGCCTGTGGTTAGGAGACAAAGGTTGACAGCATGGTGATTCGGATCCAAGAGCCATCCAAGGCCTCACCCCCTTGCTTATGGGGACTTGGAGTTTGAAGCGATATGTAGGATAAGGGCTGGCCAGCAGCATCACCCTCTAGCTCGTGTGGAGAGCTCTTTGCTTTCTTTTCTTGGAGGGGTGTTTGGGGCATCTGCCAGGACCATGCAGGTCTCCTCCTTGAGTTGACCTATGCCTTGCACGAGCAGCAGGAATGGCTCGAAGGCAGCTCTAATAGTATGTACTATGCAGTGACACTGCAAGGCTTTTATCAGTCTCTAGCAAGACCTTTCTTCATGTTGAAGTGTGGAGCAAGCTATAGGATGAGAGCTGATCAACAGTTTCACCATCTTGTTTGTTTGGAGTGCTTGATGCCTTCATATCCTTGAGGTCCTTGAGGGGCGTCCAGTGCCACTTGCCAAGACTATGTGAGACCTCCGGCTTGAGCTGATCATGATCCATACCATCCGTGGCCAGCATGGCCGGTTCAAAGATTAGCTTGACTGTATGCTGTGGCACCTCCAAGCTTTGATAGGTCTCTAGCTAGAACTTTCTTCCTGGGGGAATATGGCTTTATTTGTTGCCATTATAGGCCACTGTTTTGGCTTATCCTGCCTCCTATTTTATGATGTGTGAACCAAAGTGGTTTTATACTTTAGAGTCCGTACATTGTATCCTTTTCTCCAAGAGATGTTGGCTCTCCAAGCCAATATTTGAATTACTATTAGGATCTTCAAGTAGGTGCAGGTTGTGGTATTTCTTTACTTGATTGATGAAGAGAGAAATCACAACTATTATTATTAGGATCTTCAAGTAAATGAATTATTAGGAGTTCAGGAAATGAATTATTATTAGGATCTTCAAGTAGGTGCAGGTTGTGGTATTTCTTTACTTGATTGATGAAGAGAGAAATCACAACTAATGTGTGCAACCACACACTTAACCTGTTTACAACTAGCACAATGGCCTCAACTTTATGGTACTTTGGCCCAAAAAGAAACTCTAAAATCATTGACTAATAAAGCAATTGAAAAGCACTTGTAAATCATCCGTTATTAATAATGAAGATCCATTAAAGCAAATCATGGGTCCTTATTGCCTGCTTTGGCGGGGTTATCCAGAGCTTGTGTGTGTGTGTGTGTTGCTGTTTTACTTAGACACAAAAGAACACCATGTTCAAAAGATAGCTAGCTCCAGACAACAAGAAAGTAAACACACAAACAATTCTGCATTCGAAGCATTTTAGTTAGAATGAATACTCATTCCAATTATCCTAGGACCTATACATCAGGAAAAAAATTAGGTTTGTAGATGAACTAGGTCCTCATCTTCAAGGTCTGACTGCACCAAACCTAAACATCTTTAAGCTAGGACTCTCACGTGTATTCGTATAAACAAAACAACAAATTTTGTCAGCCTTGGATACGTATTACGGGTGTCAAGGAGCCTATCAGTTGTTATCCATGTCAAAACTTAAAGATAATTAGATTAGCTACATTCCTACTTAGTTCAAGCTTTAAGAGTTTGTTATCAAACTAAAAGTATTTGACAAAGCAATGGTCTAAAAAAATATGACACAAAGAGGCAATGACATCCTCAGAGGTTCCAAAAAATGTTCCATTATAGAATAAGTTATACTTGTTCTTCTTGCTTTTTTATTATTCATAGGTCATTTTCCGTCTTGATTTCCATCAAAAGGCCATCACTCCTTTTGATTTCATTAGGTCTTCTTAGTCAGATGAGGTAAGTATTGGTTAGAGACAGACTGACAACTACATGTACAAAGTGTGTGTGTGCGTCCGTCCTTTCCAAGGTACCATACTCAATGAGGTAGTAGGCCCAGTGAGTATGGACCCACTACCGCATGAGCATGATGAGTATGTAAATTAAGCCTAATATCAGGCTAGTGGAATTATCTCTAGTAACAATCTTAGTGGGAGTGTTACTTAGTTCGCCTTGAACCTTGTGCAAGAACAAACAATGGTTACGCGAACATTGTACTCTAATAGGACTTTTAAGACTTTGTGAACGAGTATTAGACAATGTCTCTGTGAACATTGTACTCCAATAGGAGTTCTAAAGCTTTGTGAGCCAATATTAATCAATATTTCTGTGAACATTCTAATCCAGTAGAAGTTTTAAGGCTTTGTTAGACAATGTTTATGTGATTATTGTACTTCAATAGATTCTTCGTTTGAATGCAGTCTTTCCCTGAAAAAAGACATTAAGTTTAGACCAAATTCTAAAAGAGAAAAGTGAAATAGGTAGTTCCTATATTGTGAAACCAATCAATTCAAGACTGTGAATAGGAACCCCGTTTAGGATCTTTGTGTCCAAGCCACCTAGCACTTGCCAACCTAAGCAAGAATTACCGACCAGTTGATATTGTGCTAATTGTTTCTATCTTTTGTGGTGCGTATGCCCTATCATCTACCTCTTTTTTGTGCTAATTTTTTCGATTTAATGCTTCTTTTAGTGCTAGGCTTCATTATGGCTGAGTCTGCCCTTGATCTCCGGAGTCATGACAGAAACTGAGTACACTGAACTTTGTGTTGATGTATGCTCATGTGTGTGCGTGTGGTGTGTGTTGTGTTTGGGAGCATATGTTAGTACCTAGTTCTACACTCACTATTGGGCATTGACGACTTTAGTGGGGACGTTGTGGTATTTAGTCAATACTATGCATGATGGAGCTGATGGTTATATTGTCTTGTGGGTGACTACCATGGGTCTATACCTTGCACTTTCCTTTAACGGTGAATCTGGGCTTATCCTGGATTCATCTAGGTATATTTTTTAGTCGTATAGGGGACATGCAGACTTCACATTGTGAAGCTTTCGTCCGAGTTACGATCAATTGATATTGTGCTAATTCTTTCTATCTTTTGTGGTGCGTATGCCCTATCATCTACCTCATTTTTGTGCTAATTTTTTTGATTTAATGCCTCTTTTAGTGCTAGGCTTCATTATGGCTGAGTCTGCCCTTGATCTCCGGAGTCATGACACAAACTTAGTACCTTGAACTTTGTGTTGATGTATGCTCATGTGTGTGTGCGTGTGTTGTGTGTTGTGTTTGGGAGCATATGTTAGTACCTAGTTCTACACCCACTATTGGGCATTGACGACGTTAGTGGGGATGTTGTGGTATTTAGTCAATACTATGCATGATGGAGCTGATGGTTATATTGTCTTGTGGGTGACTACCATGGGTCTATACCTTGCACTTTCCTTTAAAGGTGAATCTGGGCTTATCCTGGATTCATCTAGGTATATTTTTTAGTCGTATAGGGGACATGCAGACTTCACATTGTGAAGCTTTCGTCCGAGTTACGATCAATTGATATTGTGCTAATTCTTTCTATCTTTTGTGGTGAGTATGCCCTATCATCTACCTCATTTTTGTGCTAATTTTTTTGATTTAATGCTTCTTTTAGTGCTAGGCTTCATTATGGCTGAGTCTGCCCTTGATCTCGGGAGTCATGACACAAACTCAGTACCTTGAACTTTGTGTTGATGTATGCTCATGTGTGTGTGCGTGTGGTGTGTGTTGTGTTTGGGAGCATATGTTAGTACCTAGTTCTACACCCACTATTGGGCATTGACGACGTTAGTGGGGATGTTGTGGTATTTAGTCAATACTATGCATGATGGAGCTGATGGTTATATTGTCTTGTGGGTGACTACCATGGGTCTATACCTTGCACTTTCCTTTAAGGGTGAATCTGGGCTTATCCTGGATTCATCTAGGTATATTTTTTTAGTCGTATAGGGGACATGCAGACTTCACATTGTGAAGCTTTCGTCCGAGTTACGATCAATTGATATTGTGCTAATTCTTTCTATCTTTTGTGGTGCGTATGCCCTATCATCTACCTCATTTTTGTGCTAATTTTTTTGATTTAATGCTTCTTTTAGTTCTAGGCTTCATTATGGCTGATCTCCGCAGTCATGACAGAAACTCGGTACGCTGAACTTTGTGTTGATGTATGCTCATAAGTTCAGCGTACTGAGTTTCTGTCATGACTCCGGAGATCAAGGGCAGACTCAACCATAATGAAGCGTAGCACTAAAAGAAGCATTAAATCGAAAAAATTAGCACAAAAATGAGGTAGATGATAGGGCATACGCACCACAAAAGATAGAAAGAATTAGCACAATATCAACTGGTCGTAACTTGGCTACAGAGAGATAGGGTGGTTCCTATGCCGAAAATACCAGCTAGAGCGGTTCCAATTGTGGAGGAAGTGCAGGTGGTTCCAGAATGGACAAAGTAAGTGATGCCAAGTTCGAGTGTAGCTGTTGAAGCTCCATTGAAGTGTGGTAGAGAGAAAAGAGTGCGGTTTGCAGATGAGGCTGAAACAATGAAGCAAGAGGAGATTCCTGAGCTTGAAACTGAAGAAGAGACTCGGTCGAGTGATGATAGTTCTATGGACGCAGACACTAGTTGGGAGATGGAGTCGTCCCAATCCAGGTATGATGAGTTTGACCTCTTACATGTGAGTGGAGAGGCTGTAAATGTGTGAGATGAGTAGCCTGAAGTGCAAGCCGAGGTGCTTAGTGAGGACCAAGTGGAGCGGTTTAGCCCTACATGTGGTGAAGAGCAGGTAAAGCTGGTGTGCAGTGCCATGCTAATGGCCATGTTGACGAAGATAGCAGTAGAGTATACCATGGTGGTGCAACAGGTGCAAAATTTTTCCAAAAGGCATGAAGCAGGTGTGCGTCCTATGGAAGAGGATGGGGAGGATGTGATAGAACAAATTTCTCTCTTCCTTGGTGGAACTTGATAATGCAGCGGTAGAAGAGCAAGTAATTGCAACGGACAAGCAAGCGGTGCTTATTGACCTTGAAGAGCCAATTGACGAGGAGGAGCTCAACGATGCTGGAATTGAGTTCATGGCAGGTGAGAAAGGCAATAGAGAGTCAAAGTTAGAGGTGCTTCCTACGTAGTCAGTGCCCTCTATGACAGGTGGTGTGAACTCCAAGGCGGTGTCCAAGCTTTGTAAGGAGGTCTGTGCTTCACAATGTGAAGTATGCATGTCCCCTATACAACTAAAAAACATACCTAGATGAATCCAGGATAAGCTCAGATTCACCCTTAAAGGAAAGTACAAGGTATAGACCCATGGTAGTCACCCACAAGACAATATAACCATCAGCTCCATCATGCATAGTATTGACTAAATACGACATCCCCACTAACGTCGTCAATGCCCAATAGTGGGTGTAGAACTAGGTACTAACATATGCTCCCAAACACAACACACATCACAAGCATAGGTTTTGATGTATGCTCATGTGTGTGTGCGTGTGTTGTGTGTTGTGTTTGGGAGCATATGTTAGTACCTAGTTCTACACCCACTATTGGGCATTGACGACGTTAGTGGGGATGTTGTGGTATTTAGTCAATACTATGCATGATGGAGCTGATGGTTATATTGTCTTGTGGGTGACTACCATGGGTCTATACCTTGCACTTTCCTTTAAGGGTGAATCTGGGCTTATCCTGGATTCATCTAGGTATATAAGAATTACCGACAGTGGGTCTATCCAAAGACCATAGACAAAGCGTATTCCAAAGCCAGCGTCTTGGCCCACCCAATTATCTGGGAGTGCCCTGTGTTTATTGCGTGTGTTGTTTTTCTTAATACAATAGTGAGACACAAAAAAAAAACACCATGTTCAAAAGAGAGCTAGCTCCAGACAACAAGAAAGTATATGTAACAAAACAATTTTGTATTCCAATAATTTTTTTCAAAATGAATACTCATTCCAATTATCCTATACATCAAGACAAAAAATAGGTATATAGATGAACTAGGTCCTCATCTTCAAGGTTAAATTGTATCAAGCCTAAACATCTCTAAGCAAGGATAGGACTCTTTTATATCCATATAAACAAACAACAGATTTTGTCAGCCTTAAATACGTATTACAGGTGTCAAAGAGCCTATGAGTTATTATCCATGTAAAAACTATTTAATTGTTATGAGCGCTCTTGAGCTAAAAGAGATGGAGAGGAGGCACTCACAATTAATCGCAACTTGAGACTTGATTATAAAATCAAGGGAAAATTACCAAAATACCCTTGAAGTGTGTAGAAATTCCCAAAATACCCCTCAAATTTTGAAAATTCATAATATACCCTTTTATCATTATTGGATGAAATACTCCAATTTTGGCATAGGCTGGTCTTTTGATAGTAGAGAACTATCTTTAAGCGACTTAAGACAAAATTATTCACCAGTGAGCTCACAAATAGAGGCATTTGTGTTCAAAAATAATGAATGATTGCATCTTTAGAGCCCACAAAACCCTAGTTTTAGCATCTTCTATTGAGGGAGAACCAATCTTTCTATGAAAAGTCGCAAAAAATTTTCTTGGAGTTTGTGAGGTTAATGAGGGATTTTTGGGAAGTTTGTAAAAATTGAAGGACAATTTGGGAATTTTTGGCCAAATATGAGGGGTATATTGAGAATTTTTGAAATTTGTGGGATATTTTGAGAATTTCCACAAATTTCAAGGGTATTTTGGTAATTTTCCCTTAAATTAATCTTGACTGGAAGAGTTAATACTTGATTAAGAGAACTTGAGACAAGACTTGGATTACAAGATTGGAGTACAAGGCAAGACTTGATTACAAGAACAAAACTCAAACACAAGACAAGAACTGGAAGAGGACTTACCTAGCAAGATTCTCACAACTGTTGGCTAGAGTGAGGGGCTTGTAGCGCAAGACCTCAATTTATATTAAAGTAGGTTAAGGCTCTATCTTTTAGAATCTTCTAGTTCTTCTAGAGCCTTTTAGGTTCTTCTTCAAGCTTCTAGATCTTTTTTAGAACTTTCTAGATTTTCCTAGCTAACTCTAAAATCTTTTAGATACTCGATGTTTCTAGAAATCTTTTAGAATCTTCTACCTTCCAGATTCTTCTAGATGCTTCTAGAACCTTTCACATTCTTCTAGGTGTTTCTAGAACCTTCTAGGATTTTCCTTGTAAAAGCTTCCAAAATGAACTAGATGTGTGCATCCATAACATTAACTACAGTCCTATTTAGATCAAACTTTAAGAGCTTGGTACCAAACTAAAGGTATTCAATAGAGCAATGGTCTGAAAAAGTAGGACACAAGGAGGTAGTGACATCCTCAAAGGTTCCGAAAAATGTTCTATTAAAAATAAATTCTACGTTTTCTTCTTCTTTTATTATTCATAGGTCATTATTGATCTTGGTCTTCATCAAAGACCATCACCCCTATTGATGGGCATGGCAAAAAATGTTGTGGAAGATTTCATTAGGTCTTCTTGGTCAAATGAGATAAGTATTGGTTGGAGTTAGAGACTGACAACCACATGCGCAAAGTATATGTGTGTGCATGCTTGTACTCCAATCTGTAGTGTACACGTCATCCTTTTGTTACGTTTTCACCTCTTCTCTCACCTCTTAGAGAAGAGTAATTGTCCTTGTTTATAGTTGTGGACATAGAAAGTCAAAACAATATTGTGAACAGTTACTACCAATACAAATTCGATTACTAGAGACAAGCTTGATGAAGAGAGAATGCTGCAAACACTGGTCTCTGAGCACAAATACTTACAACAAATGTACCATAAAACACAAAACGGATGTAAAACACAAAACAGATGTCTTAACACATCCGAGTCATGCGCTGACAGATCAATGCTATGTTGTCTGACATCGTATTATATGGGTCAATAGTATGCCCAACGAAGCATACCCTGCACAACCATGCTTGATCTCGTTGATATATCTAGTACAACAGTATGTACCTTCTCATCACATAGCCCTCTAGTATATCCAACACATATACCTTGCCAGGCTATGCCTTCACGCTATTTAATACCAATACGGCAATCCAAATTTGGATGTACCAGTCACAAATTATTTCCTTTTTAATTAAAAGAATACCAAAATTTACAACCAAGCTGCCATCCTTATCCATTTAGGCACATACCCCACAGATACAGTGTCTTTGGGATACCTCACAGTAAGGAAACAGGTCCAGTTTTTTGTTGCATTACAGGTAGAAGTCTTCACTAGTGGTGGTAGGAGGAGTTGCAGGCTAGTTTAGATAGATTGCATAGTTGGGCGGAGAAGTGGGGGATGAAGTTCGGCATAAAGAAATGCCAGGCGACCGTGTTCAACGGGGACCTTGAGGAACTTATTGCCTTCAAACCCCACATCGGACCTGAGGAGATTCAGGTAGCTTCGGAATATAGATACTTGGGCATCTTAATAGACAGCGAAGTCTCGATCGATACTATCCTTAAGGATAGGATTGAAAGCGCACGTAAGTCTTTATATGCCCATAAACATCTTCTATGCTCTAAGAAAATTCCGATGTGGTCAAGGTTGGCCTTTCTCAAGGCGTGCGTCTTCCCAGTGGCGACTTATGGAGCAGAGATTATGGGCTCACATGACATGAGGAAGTTGAACCCATTAGAGACGCTTATAGCAACTGGAATGAGGTGGGTAGTCGGTAAGGCCGCGAAGTCGAGTTCTGTGGCAGCAGCAACTCTTCACCGGGAGTTAGGGCTCCCCCCCGTACCAGCTTACTGTGCAGGACAGAGGGTACGAGCTTTTACCAAGTACGCAGGTCTAAAGACTTGGATTGCAGATTTGGTTAATAATATACCAGAATGGAACCAATTCAAGAAGTGGACCTGGTGTAAAAGGACAAAGTTTTGGGGGCAGAGGTATATCAACGGCGCTTCTGTTGAAACCGCAAGACAGGAGAGCTGGAAGCTCTGGGAACACTCACATCAATGTGTCTCCCTTGATCCTTATATCGAGAGGAAGTATGAGGACACGCGTGGATACCTCTATAGGCAGAGCATTGGGAAGAACCCTGGTGGGATGGAGGAGAAAGTCTTGTTACTAGCAAGAGTGGATGGTTTAAGGCTTAAGGATAAGATTGAACGGGCACAGTCGAGGACTTGCCCGTTATGCGGAATGGAAGAAGGTTCAAGGTCACTTACGCACTTGTTGGTACAGTGCCCTGAACTGGACATTCTCAGAAGCTCAATACGACCCTGTTTGGAACATGTTAGACGGCTGTTAAACAATCCGAGCGGTGAAGATACCGAAGTGTTACTCCTGGGAGGGGAGATTAGCGGAAAGCGATTGCCAGGATGGGTTGTCCCCCGTGGGGCCCATAATGGTCGTCGTGGACCGCAGCTGAGGAGTGCCTATGCGGATAACGTTGCAACATTCCTCTGCGGGGCCGTACCGCGATACTACAATGCTCTGGCCCGTGAGGGTGTTGAAAGCTCGTAGGGCTTGTAGTTATTGCGTACGGTGCGGTCCCGCCTAACATGGTCCTCGGGCTTTCCGAGCGGGCCTTGGTGATCATGGTTGGCCGGATCGGGATGCCTCCTTTGAGCCGACGCCCACCTTGGGTATGGCAGTCCTACCGGACATCCGCTGGACGGGGGCCTTTTTCTACCAGGCGAAAATCCTGGAGTACCTGGGCAAGATTCAGTACGATCTGTGAGTTACAAGGGTTTGTCCCTCTCTCTCAGCCTTGGTCCTTAAATGCATCACTGAATTCGTTTGGTGATTTCCCGACGTTACCCTCGGGTGGCGTGACTAACAAGGGAACATGGACTGACTAACATGGCATGAAAAGACTTTTTACTCCCCCAAGGGGGAAACTTGCTTCCATTCCCCGTTGACATGCCACGATACGGCATGGAAGCGCTTTTCCCTTTGTCGGCAAGTCCACAAGGTAATTTGTCTTTGACTCGTTTGCGTGCACGCGAAGCAAAGGCAGTTCCTTGCTGGCTTGCCGGCTCTAGCCCAAAAAAGTAAAAAGTAAAAAGTGGTGGTAACCATTATGTTTTCATCGGTGGTCATCATCAGTGTTTTCTCGGTATTGGTGGTCATGGGCCTCTCAGGTTCCAGACTTTGGTAAGTCACTTATTGGCGAGGAATCCCACTACTAGTCACCAACCTGAGCAGCCGGGCTGCATTCAGTATTGCTCATTGGAGGTGAGTTTTCTCTTTGAGGCATGCTGCTAGGTATACAAAGTGACAGAAGAGGCTATCAGCTACACAAGTATTGGATTACCTCAGGGCTACCTTTTTTGGCATGCTCATTCCTAGAATTGTGATCTGTTCCCTTTGAGAAGAGGAGGCCAGTTCAAGACATCGAACCAGTTGAGCTCTAGCACAAGATGCCCTGGACTTCAGCAGGGCTTATTTTTGTTATTTATACAGATGACATGGGGGATGGATCTAGTTAGTCTACAGTCCCACTTTGTGACTGATTCTTCACCCCTCTCATGGAGAATGCTCCTCAATTCATCTCTTCGTACGATGCATGGAGTGGATATTCGGTAAAGAGTGTTCTTTATTGGGCCTCTACGACAGTGTTTGGTTTGTGGTAGAGTAGGGCATATGGCAACTAGATGCATACAGAGAGTGGAGTTCCAGAGCATAGTCAGCAGACAAATCTTGAGGAGAGGCATGTACAGGTATATCTGTAGGTACAGAGGCAAAGAGGGCTAGGAGGAGGGAAGCAAAGAAAAGGAGGAGAAGGCGACAGAGGCAGACAGAGACACCTCCGATTTACGGGTTAAAGGCACTAGGACCACATATTCCACCTGTTGAGGCTTCTTCCTCTTCAACAGATATACCACCTGCTTCTCTAGAGCTTGATAAGTGTTGTACCCTCATGATCAGAGTGATGAGCATTTTTCAGAATGTATATGCTAGGAGAGTTGGGAGATTGAGAACCAAGAAATAGTGTTGGTATATGATTGTATATTTTATGACTTTTCTCAGGCTTGTTTCTGCCAAGTGATTGCTTTCTGGTGTTGTTTTCGTGCAGTTAAACTGTATGTCTCTTCTTTGTGTACAGGTAATCACTGCAGATGATCTGCTGCAAAAGTCGCAGGTCTTTGTTTATGGTAATGGAAACACACACGCTCCAACATCAGTGGAGTTTAAGAGGGAGGTTTTGAAGGAGTTGCTTTTCAATCAAAGTCCAGCAAAGGTCTCACATTGACTTGAATCACTTGTGTGTGCTAGCTACTACAGGTAGGTGTTCACAAGTTTTTGAGAGGTGTCTGATGATATTGCAGGATGTGGCATTGGCATCTCTATCAATCAGACCAATGCCTTTTGCTCCCATACTTGAGAAGATAGTTTTGACACTGGAGAATTATGGTAGTGTTCCTCGTTACTACATCGAAACAACAGAAGATCGTGCTTTGACAACGGCGGTTCAGCAGAACATGATCAAGCAGAACCCTCCACATCAAGTCTTCCGCTTGAAGGGCAGTGATCATTCGCCTTTCTTTTCGAAGCCACAAGGTTTGTTCAAGCTACTCGTGGAGATCACTCAGATCAAATCAAAAACAGTGTAAAACATAGAAGCTCTTGTGTAATGGAAGAGGGTCCCTTGCTGTTTGAAGCCTTACTCATATGGGGCTTTGATTGCTGAATGCATCAATTAGCACCCTTGGAGGCTGTGAGAAACCGTAGGGCCTTGAGGAATTCTTTTAAAGAGAGAGATAGAGATACTACAAATTCATCCTTTGCAGCAGGTGCATATGGGTATATATTTCATTTGTTCAACTTGGCTAATCAGGGTTGACTTAATTTTACATGCTCAGTCAGAGAGAGAGAGAGAGAGAGAGAGAGAGCTCTGCTACACCACCATCCTACGCCCATGCCCTTGCTTTTGCATGTGTGCCCCGGTTGTCCGTGCACGCGCTTTGCTCTGCAGCCTCCCGTGCTCCATCTGGGATGGACCCCCTCAGCATGAGCATGCGTTAGCTTAGTCCTTGTCTCCTCAGCCAATAAGTCTCTCCTCAATGTGTGTGTGTGTGTGTGTGTGACCCTGTTCCTCATGGTTTGCGTGTAGGATGTACATTATCCTGAGGCTTCCTACTTTTCTTTTGCTATGAGCTAACTTAGAAATTAGATTAGTTGCTCAGCAGCAGGGGGCCAAAGTCACAAGAGAGCTAGAGGTGTTCTCTCTTTTCTCATTAACAGTTCTTTAATTTCTAAAATAAGTCTTAGTGAAGAAGGAAGATAGGCATACCTTTGACTTTTGCACGTGAAGCATTGGAATTTGTTTTAGTTTTTGGCCCACATAAGGACTTACTAAAGCATCCAACTCTTGGGAACAATCATGGACTAGTTGATCAATGCCACCAGAAAAGATATTTATAGCAATCCATTAACTAAGCATTGTCTTATGTATATGTAGGTCATTGTTAGAGATAGTTGGCATTTGTTTCCCTTCTCTATAAAGAGGGATATCATGTATTGGGCTCCTGCGGTACTTATACTATCGTCTTCAATGTCTTCATATACTTCAATTGACACTTGGCTAGATGGTCCAGTTTCTCTTTGGATCACGCAATTTCTTTCTCATCCTCTTATGTAGGCAACTATGACTTTCACCTTGTTTGGTTTGTAATGGGTCCTTTCATCGAGTCTCAATGTCCTTTCCATTTCTTTATTTATTGTAGAATGCCAATGTGACCCTTCACCTTGTTTCATCACAAGCAATGCAGAGCTGTGGAATTGAATGTGACGACATGCAACATATTCATTATTGCCATGAAAACTTTGAGATTGCCTAGGAGTGCTGCCATTCTCTTCTTCCTTATTAGCGAAATGCTTCCGACGAGATGTAGCTAGTTGTATCTCAATTTGATGAGGGTTTTATGAGGTTTTGCTTGCAATTCCAATGTCCACATTGTACTTTTGAAAATGTCTTTTTTGCCACTCAAATGGTCTATGTGCTTCCTCGCTCTTTTCTGAAGGACTATCTATTGTGCATATATCACAAATTTCTTGTCTTGGCAGGTACCTAAAAACATGTGATCTCATGACTATGAGCATCTTTGGGCTATTATTTGCTCCCTCCATCTTGATGCAAATGTCATAGATTTTATGTCTTTTCACGCTACATGCATAACTACCCTTGAAGGCATTCAACAATCTACTTATTAGAAACTCCTTTTCAAGCTCAAGTGGAGTAAATTTGTACATTCTTGTTTGTGTTGTGGTCAAATTTTGGCTCATGCAAGCAAAATTTCCCTCAGCCCACATTGCACCTTTGACATCTACAATACGGCAACAACCTTAATACTGCCAACCAAGAAGTTTCAACACATAATATGATGTCTAGGTTGAAGTAAAATGGAGATAATTTTAAAACTAAAAGAATTTTTCAGGAGCCTAGTGTGGGTAACAAATAATATGTGGTTGCTAAAGGTACCCAAAAGTGCCACACAAGGGATTATTGAATGTACTTGAAAATGCTAAGTCAGATGCTTCGTCTACTTGCAATGTGTTAATCATGTGGTCCATGGTGGGCATGCATCAATTGCTTCATTAATCTTGTAGGTAATAAAAGGCTCATAGAGGCTTGATGAGAAGCATTATCTTCATCATACAAAGACATCATTGATAGGCCTTGCTTCTTAGTAAAATCTTAATAACCTCATTAGCAATGCTTTTGTTCCTTGTGCGAATGTCATTGTCCCCATGTGCCTAACTAGAAATGTCTCTATATATTGTGTTCTTGTATATACACTCTCTTTTGATGCCTTCAACCTTTAAATACGTGCCATATAATGTGTGGGGCGCATGTAACCAATCATGCATATACATGTAAGACAAATGCGCTTGTTGTTACTAGTGGCATCCCTTTTTGGACAGTCTTAGGAATTTTGTTTTGACTATTATTTGTGATTGTGGAGATATTTTTTTATTCCACATGTATTGGTTTCTTAATTAACATTTAAATTATGTACTTCTGAGTTGGATATTATTCATGAAATTTAAGGCTAGGTTTTGGCTAATATTTTTAACGTCCATTCAAAATACTAATCACTTTTGGAGCTAGTTCTAGTTTTGGAGATTGCACACAAGTTAATAAGAGGGAGAGACTCTTGAATTCGTGTCACAACGAGTACAAGGATTTTCTAGCAACAAGCATGCTTTAGACCCATGAAGAGGAAGGTGAAAGGGCCAAGAATATTATGACAAATACTTTTCTTGCTTTGTATGTTTTCTTTTTTTGGTGCTTACTTATTTATAGATATTCCCTTGCTTGTGAAGTGAATGGGTATAGGAGGGCCTCTTTATTTAACAATTCAAAAAAAATGCTTAAGGTTTAAGTCAAGTTTGATTAAACTTGAAAGAGTGGTCAAACTATTTTTATATTTTGTCTTTTAAAATAGGTAGTTTTTATCAAAAAGAGTGGTTAATGTAATTTTATAGTATATGTTTTAGAATTTTTTAAATTATTATTTTTCAACTCTCCCCCCCCTTCTCTCTCTCTCTCTCTCTCTCTCTCTCTCATATCAAAGTCACTTCTACTCCCAATCATTGAAGGGACATTTTTTTGCTACTTAGATCTGACAAAAAGTGAAGATCTCTTAAGGTTGCACATTTGCTCACTCTCTTTCTTCCTTTAGTATCTCTCTCTCTCTCTCTCTCTCTCTCTCTCTCTCTCATGCATTTTCATTTTCACCTCCAGCTTAGAGCAATGGAAGACTTTATTCTTTTTGGGGGGAGGGGGGGGGGACTATTAAGCACCCCCCAACATGCGTTCAGGGGTGTTAAAAAAATCCTTTATTGACATGTTTGAACGAATAAATTAACTCTTTATTTTATGATTTTTTTCAAAATGGAATATAATTTTTTTGTTAATGTATCTCTGTTAAATTGGCTAAAAGTTATGCATTAAAAAAGACCCCTTTTGTTGAACTCACATGATGCATTTATATGACTACATATTGCATCCCTTGAAACTCTATTCTAACTGTGTGCAACAGTATTTCTCTCTCTAGCACAACCATGAGCAATTATTTGAATTCAAAGGAGTTTAATTTGCATTTCCTCCCTTTCTTTCCTCCACAACATCATCCAAATCTCATATCTTTGAATTCTCTCTTATTCTTCCCTTCATAGCCAACATCCTCTGTTTATGGTAGCTGTTGCATTGTGAATCACCATTACACTTTCTCTCTTTAATTAACTTGATCAATCGCACTCTAAATGTTATTCAATCCCCTTCCATTCAAGACATCAATAACATGAAAACGATATTTTTTAAATACTGATTTTTGGAGCAAGAATATGCAACCGTACGAGTTGGCACATCCAATCCCAATGTGTAGATCAACTATGTAGCATAGGGTGTAAACGAATCAATTTATGGGTTGATGGTCGTCTTTACCCGATCGATCCTCTAACTTATGCATCACATCCATTCATTTTCCTTGGCTTTTGCATTTGCAAATGAAAGAGAGAGGCAATGTTCGTGCTATCTTCATGTGGTAGATCACGAAAGAAACGTATCCATCAAACGAGGTATAGACAAGGGTGCACACTTTTGACATATACTCTATAATTTTTGCACACTAAAATTTTATTTCAACTTGCAGGCATTTGGCGCACATGATGATGGAAATCAATTCAGATGCTCAAGTAGCAGGATGTACTCTACTACACCACATTGTCAAGCCAAAGGAGCCTGCAAGCTATTGGATGACCCATCCAATGCTAGCATTGGAAAAGTTTTACGTCACAATTATTTTATTGAAAAAAAAAAGTGTCGCCTCAAAAAATGATGAAACAATGCAAGAATACGTTTCAAAGCTTATGAAGCGTTGTACAGAGCCATCGTGCTAGAACACATGACAAAGGGAATGTTTAGATTGTTGTCAATACCTTACAATGTGAGCCTTGTGAAAAAATGTGCCAATAATGATGTTGCAAATTATTAGGTGGGTTTTAATGTGTGGATGATGTCATGTTCATGGAAGACAAAAAATCCTACCGCTACAACGAGTTTAACAGTGTGTAAGTTGACTTGTTGAGACTTCAAGAATCAATGATCAGGTCTTGTGGGTTGACACATAAAGAGTGTGATGATAACGTAGTAGAAAGCTCGATGAGTGCAAAAAGGATAAGCATTCCCTTGATGAACATAGCCTTGGTGGACGTGGATGTTGAGCTAAATGCCAATGAGAAGATAAACATGTAATTTGGGGTTCAATGAGAGAAAAATATTTGGTGACCAACATCTTTTTATCTCCCGCCTGAGCCACATGAGTCCTTCAAGTGGTATTTCATACTCCAATTGTTGATGTAATTCATTATTTTAATCATACTCCAATTGATGATGTCATCCGGTAACAACCCACCGACAACAACATAAATGACAAAGATTGCAGATTTCAGATTTGGGTATGTTCCAAGTTGAAAGGCACTTGGTAGGAGACTTAAAAACTCTTAAAGTGTAGGTTAGGATGTAAGCAAGGTTCCATGAACTTCTTTCCATGCATTTATTGTAGCCACAATAAAGTGTCAACAATTCCTAAAGGCAAGATGCAAAGACCAAGAAATCAAAGGATGGAAAGGAAAAGGGTGGCAAAGTGGGAGCAAACTCTGCAAACGGTGTGCCATCTATACAAATAGTGAGTAAACCACTATAACAATGATTTCAAGGTATCCTTAGTTGTGACCAAAGTGTACCCCCTAATCAAGACATGGAAGGCCAAAATTGAAATCCTATTCTACACATTTCATTGGTAAATGTGCATGTGTGCACCCTTTATACACATTTAAGAATTATTGACAAGTTGCTAATGCTTCACATTAATTATGCTTGGAATATGGAGCCTGCATCAAGAAGAGAAGAATATATAAGAAAACTTGAGGCTATTCTATCAAGTGTTCGTCTCCATATGGTGGTGTGGTTGAGCTAACAAACGACAAGTAGGCATCGAGAAGCACACAAGATCACCCCAATGAAATAGGTATGGGTGGTGGTAAAACGAAGCATCTACTTTTGAACTATTCTGACTCCCAAAATCGCAATGAGGTTAAGTTATGGAAAAAAGTGTGTGACATAACCACATACAGAGGTAACAAAAAGTAGCCTTGGGCTTAAGCATGCTCATGTATGGCAGCCTGTTAACGAGTTGTTTAGTCTGCTTGAAAATACATAGTTAACCTCGAATGAGCTCTCCACCTAAAGTTTGCAATTAAAAGCTTCATAGCTCAAATGGATGATGCCTAGGAAGAAATACCTAACACATTACATGGTGAGCACAACACTTAGTCTCTATAGTCAAATTGCTTGTGGGTTTAATTGAAGTTGTTTATATTTATTTGCAGTACATACTTTTTGTATATGGTGCATTTTTCTTCGACATGTATGTTTCATTGGAAATTTGAAGTAGCCAAAGAATGGAGCGCTCAAACTATCAAGAAAAACTTGTTTACTTCCAAAAAATATACATCATGGAGGTGGGAGGAAAAGGAGCAATGCTCTGCATGACATGTTCAATTGGTTTTATATAGTCTTAGCAAGGATAGAAGAGTCAAAAATACTTTGAGATGCATGATAACAAAAGTGATTACCAAAAGGAGTAATGCTCTACATGAGATGTTCATTTGGTTCTATAGAGTCTTAGCGAGAAGATACAAGAGTCAAAAGTAGTTTGAGATGCATGATCACAAAAGTGATTGCCCTGAAGCGATCACAATCATACATGCTTGAGGTACAAGGGATCGTTTCTGACAGTGGATAAACTAGGCCACAAAACGGTAATAGTATACGTTGGATAAAAAAAGACAAATTTTTCTTGAGTTTACCATCTCTATTGTAAACCTGCATAGTAATGCCAAGTGATTTTTTTGTGGCACAATTGGTGGTTCTTTTTTTTTTTAGTCTTTTAGAAATTGTATTAGTTTTCTAGAGTTATTTATTTATTTATTCAAAATTTGAAGTACTATATTGTTGGGTGAGCTGTGTCTCACTAATGTCCAATGAGTGTGAACATGTTGTAATGCATATAAAGGCTCAAGAAAAACCTAATTGAAACTCTTTTTGCATTTGTATAGTCGTGAAACCTTATTTTCTTATCTCTCCCTCTCTCTTGCCTGCACTGCATGTCAAAACGCTGCCATCATTTGTTGTTAGGGTGAGGTTAGGGTCAGCAAGTGCTCTCCCTACAGAGGGTTTGGTCGATGTGCATATCAAGACAACGTCCCCAATTGTAGCAGCAATCTTTGTAGTGCACAAGAGAGCACATACAGTTGGCAAGCAACGGGGCATCTCAAACTGCTCCCGTTTTCTGGCGAGAAAAAGATCAAGTTGGCAGCAAGCTCATCCAAAGACGTTCTGAAATGCTGCCACCTATGGACACTTTCACAATTGATAACGACATCATCCCAAGGTGGTGGTAAACGACAACATCTCAAAACACCGTTTGATAGCAAGGCAAGCTAGCTGGTGCTTGTTGACAACATTTTAAAACGATGTTTAGGTGACTGTGGTACCCACAAATGTGCAACATATCAAAACGCTATCCGAGTTAGGGTTCTCCTAGTCAACCAACATGTGGAGCAATTGATTTTCAAGCTTGTTAGCAAGCCTTTCAATATGATGTACTGCTACAAATTTTACATGTGTTGTTGACTTTGCAAGTGATCGATTATGGCTTGGGAGGAGTTTGACGACTTCAAAGGCGTTTTCCAAGCAACGATAGAGGTAACTCCCACTCAAAGCTCAAAACAAAGCTTTGCTATGAACGTGGAGCAATTAAACACAGAGCCTTCTTTCATTTTGGCTACAATTTCAAGCTTGTCTTCTACTACAAAAAATTATTTTTCCATGCGGTGTGTTCTTTGTGATGCCAAAGCAAAACAAAAGGGTGAGTTCAAAATCAAAGCTCATCAAGAAAGAAATCCAGTGGTGTCTCTTCCAACGATTTGTTTCAAGGACCCAGTCCATCAACATATGCGGAGTTCAAAAGCTTGTTTTTCTGTTCTATGCCACATGTTTGTTATGTTTTTCTATCAATTTTTGCCCAAGCCATGGCCACTTCAACAGATCATAGATACATCGACTAATGGGGGACCCACCCCCCAAGCTTAGATAAACCCATACTTTCACCTTTGCACATCTATTCCCATGGTCCCGTTTCACTCCTTTGAGTTCCTTTTCTTTCAAATGGTGATGATCATTTCCCTGCTTTCTTGGACTATATATGTGAACTTAGCTTTTTCCAAGGAGTTCTCAAAGATCCGACAGTTTCTTGTCTTCCAAATTTGTTTAAAGTAGAAATACCTCATGATTTGTGTAGCAATAAGCGGTGCTTTGCTCTTAAATGTCTTCCCTCCCTAGAAGAGATCGATCTTAAAGAATCCTATTTTCTAGGTTATTTGGACCCATTTGCAAATCTTACATGTCATGATGACCACAGATTGTCGGACACTCCTTGAATAGGTGAGAGAGGTCATCACAAGTTGTTTTGCATTGCAAGCATTTGTCTAGACCAATTCTCATGGCAAGGACCTTCACTCCAATTGGCATGGCTCCCCATAGAACCTTCCATAAGAAAACCTTCATCCCATACGGCCATTGAGGGTGCCATATGTTCTTCATGACCATCTCCCATCTTGACACTGGCCAACATTTTCCCCACTGCTTATTGAGCGAGGAGAACCAATCCTGTGATTCTATAAGGGTGAGATACACATCTTTAGTTTGCGGTTTTAGGAAATGTCTGTTCATAGGCCAATGCCAGGCTTTTCACTCGAGCATGGATTCACAGTCCCTATAAACACCACCTATTGAGCTGTGAGTCTAGATCTCTACTGATCAACAATCTTTCGGACCCATTGAGAATAAACTTGACGGCTAGTTGGTTTGTTCCTTTTCAATAGCCTTTGTTGTAGTCCCACAATTGGCCTATGCGTCTAATAACTTTGTTAGTAACCTTTCTTGCGACTTCCCTCGAGAAAGGAGTCAGCAAGATGCCTCCAGCCTTAGAGAGCCAAGGGGACCATTGAGATAAAGAGTTGTGGAAGTACCTTGTATGCTCTCCCCATTCCAAAGCCTTTGTCGCTCTGTTGCTTTTTTGTCTCTTGTATCTCTAATGTTATAACAATACTTCAATTTAAATAATGGAAAGTTGATACACAATACATAAGTAGGTTTTGACAAACCTTATTTGCTCTGCAAAACATGGAAAGGGTGCAATTTAGGTCTCCTCGGTCTCAAAGAATTAAAAAGCTTTTCAAAACATCTTAAATGCATGAGTGAATGGTGAATTTAGGAAATGAAAATACCCATGGAAGTGGAAAGTCAAAAGACTTTTTGTGTTCATATAAAGAGAGAAGATTGAGTGCACCTTGATATAACATTTGTGTTTTCCTACTTGAAAAATGTTGTAAAGCAGCCGTGGCGCTCAAGTGGAAAGAGGAGATTAGATACTAGAAAGGAACAGTTAGGCATTGGTCTCCATGAGGCCCCATTGTGGAAGATTTGTGCCGTGATAACCATTGGCTTGAAACTGCTAGGACCATGAACAACAAGGGCCTTGACACCTTGGAGGCTCTGTGGAATGATAAAAAAGGGGAGTAGCAAACCCTAGCGCTTCTGAAGTTTTGTTGTAACCTCTTGTTCCAAGAGCAAGTCCTCGTCGGGAGGCTACTTGGAAAGGTATCAATCCTACCCTTCCTCCCTACTCCTCACCGCTAGATTGGAAATCTTGGAAGTGGCCTGGATAGAGACTGTTTAGCTCACCCAAGACTAAGATTATCTACAAAAAACTATGCTTTGTGGAGGAGTGGATTGTCCACCTCAATAGGATCTGGTCCAAAAAGTGGGCTGCAAGCAAATAGGATCAAGTTCTTCGGAACACCTCGCGGGCCAAATGTGAAGAAAGGGACAAAGTATTTCTTTGGAGAGTTCTGTTTGGAATCATCCCGAGCGGAGACAAAGACAAAGCTAGAGGTCTTGCCAATGGTACCTGCGTCAGATGCAAGCACCTGAATGAAGCCCTTTCGCACCTATTCTAGGGATGTCTAAAAATCAAGGATTTCGCAGGCACAATCTACAGGAGGGTGCACACACCTCTGAGGATTTCCTTCTTTAGGCGTGACCTTGCAATGGGCTCCAAGTCCACTGAGGACTTGGATCTTATGACTGACACTTGCATAGTAAGAGCCATGGTATTAAGAGTTATTTGGCAATCGAGGAATGCGCTACCGTTTGAAGGTAAGTGTGAGCCCCTAGGCTCAAATGTTGTTCTAGAAATGTGCTGGTGGGAATACACTGTAGTAAGTCCTACGAGTTAAAGATGTAAGGCTTGTCAGATCACCCTCTGATGTATTCTTTCTTGGTTATCCCTGTACAAAGGATATGCCAAGGCTCTTTATAATTTGTTGGAATCCTAAGAAATTCAAGCTCAAGTGAGCACTTTAAAAAAAACATTTGCGTTTTCCTTTACTTATTTTCTCTTTAGAGTTTTCTTCTCTTTAGAGTGTCCTTGCACTATCTAAGTAGGAGAAACACACACACACACACACACACACACACACACACACATATATATACATATATATATATATATATATATATATATATATATATATATATATATATATATATATATATATATATATATTTAAGCCATTAGCAAGTATACGATGGGCTTAAAGTATATTTAGAATGCTAGTTAGTCAATAAGTTTTACCCACGTAGATTAGAGGAATCTATTTCTTTATCTCATGATTAAAGCTACCAAAGAAAAGATTGGTGGTTGTTAGATGACATGGCTTGGGTGGAGCATGGCCTCGACACTAAGTAACACCTATATTTAAGAAGAAAGGGGGGGGGGTGGTGGTGGTGGTGGTGGTTGTTTAAGTTAAGTTTGATTAAACTTGAAAGAGTGGTCAAACTATTTCTATATTTTGTCTTTTAAAATAGGTAGTTTTTATAAAAAAGAGTGGTTAATGTAATTTTATAGTATATGTTTTAGAATTTTTTAAATTATTATTTTTCAACTCCCCCCCCCCCCCCTCTCTCTCTCACACACACACACACACTCACTTTAAGGTTATTGAAGGAAGCATTTTTCAGCTCTCCACCTACTAAAAAAGTAGATTTTTTATATTTTCTTTTTGCACTCTCTCTTTAAAACTCTCTCTCTCTCTCTCATCAAAGTCACTTCTACTCCCAATCATTGAAGGGACCTTTTTTTGCTACTTAGATTTGACAAAAAGTGAAGATCTCTTAAGGTTGCAGATTTGCTCACTCTCTCTCTCTCTCTTCCTTTATTATCTCTCTCTCTCTCTCTCTCATGCATTTTCAATTACACCTCCAGCTTAGAGCAATGGAAGAGTCTATTCTTTTGGGGGGGGGGGGGGGGGGGGAACTATTAAGAACCCCCCAACATGCGTTCAGGGGTGTTAAAAAAATCCTTTATTGACATGTTTGAATGAATAAATTGACTCTTTATTTTAGGATTTTTTTCAAAATGAAAAATATTTTTTTTGTTAATGTGTCTGTTAAATTGGCTAAAAGTTATGGATTAAAAAAGACCCCTTTTGTTGAACTCACATGATGCATTTATATGACTACATATTGCATCCCTTGAAACTCTATTCTAACTGTGTGCAGCAGTATTTCTCTCTCTAGCACAACCATGAGCAATTATTTGAATTCAAAGGAGTTTAATTTGCATTTCCTCCCTTTCTTTCCTCCACAACATCATCCAAATCTCATATCTTTGAGTTCTCTCTTATTCTTCCCTTTATAGCCAACATCCTATGGTTATGGTAGCTGTTGCATTGTGAATCACCATTACACTTTGTCTCTTTAATTAACTTGATCAATCCCACTCTAAATGTTATTCAATCCCCTTCCATTTCAAGACATCAATAACATGAAAACAATATTTTTTAAATACTAATTTTTGGAGCAAGAATATGCAACCATGCGAGTTGGCACATCCAATCCCAATGTGTAGATCAACTATGCAGCATTGGGTGTAAAGGAATCAATTTATGGGTTGATGGTCGTCTTTACCCGATCGATCCTCGAACTTATGCATCACGGCCATTCACATTTTCCTTGGCTTTTGCATTTGCAAACGAAAGAGAGAGGCAATGTTCGTACTATCTTCATGTGGTAGATCACGAAAGAAACGTATCCATCAAACGAGGTATAGACAAGGGTACACACTTTTGACATATATTCTATAATTTTTGCACACTAAAACTTTATTTCAACTTGCAGGCATTTGGCACGCATGATGATGGAAATCAATTCAGATGCTCAAGTAATAGAACGTACTCTACTACACCACATTGTCAAGCCAAAGGAGCCTGCAAGCTATTGGATGACCCATCCAATGCTAGCATTGGAAAAGTTTTACATCGCAATTATTTTATTGAATCAAAAAAAAGTATGTCGCCTCAAAAAATGATGAAACAATGCAAGAATACGTTTCAAACCTTATGAAGCGTTGTACAAAGCCATCGTGCTAGAACACATGACAAAGGGATTGTTTAGATTGTTTTCAATACCTTACAATGTGAGCCTTGTGAAAAAATGTGCCAACAATGATGTTGCAAAATTATTAGGTGGGTTTTTATGTATGGATAATGTCATGTTCATGGAAGACAACAAATCTTACTGCTACAACGAGTTTAACAGTGTGTAAGTTGATTTGTTGAGACTTCAAGAATCAATGATCAGATCTTGTGGGTTGACACATAAAGAGTGTGATGATAACGTCGTTAAAAAGCTCGATGAGTGCTAAGTTGTGAAAGGTAAATATTTAAAAAGGATAAGCATTCCCTTGATGAACATAGCCTTGGTGGACGTGGATTTTGAACTAAATGCCAATGAGAAGATAAAGATGTAATTTGCAGTTCAATCTGAGAAAAATATTTAAGGTTTAAGTTTAGGTTTATGCCAAGGCTCTTTATAATTTTTTGGAATCCTAAGAAATTCAAGATAAACTGAGCACTTGAAAAAAAACATTTGTGTTTTCCTTTACTTATCTTCTTTTTAGAGTTTTCTTCTCTTTAGAATGTCCTTGCACTATGCAAGTAAGAAATATACACACACACACATACACACACACATATATACATATATATATATATATATATATATATATATATATAAATAAATAAAAGCCATTAGCAAGTAAGATGGACTTAAATTATATTTAGAATTCTATTTAGTCAATAAGTTTTACCCACGTAGATTAGAGGAATCTATTTCTTTATCTCATGATTAAAGCTACCAAAGAAAAGATTGGTGGTTGTTAGCTGACATGGCTCGAGTGAAGCATGGCCTCAACACTAAGTAACACCTATATTTAAGAAAGGGGGGGGGGGGGGATAATGGGATCAAGGATGGGAAACTCCACGCACAAAGGTTGGGAAGATCGTAACCCCATATGTCTTTTCAAAAACTAAACCTAAGCAATGCATGTCAACTTACAATACAACATCGTAAAAGCGATTGTGGATACACGATGTACGTGCGAGTGAGGTGGTTAGCCTATGTGACCCTAAATTTGGACTGGATGGTCACGAGTTCAAATCTCTGTGGCATGCCTTGTTTTTTTCGTTGACCAAGTTTAGTGTGCCTCGTTTTTTTGACGATACGCCTCACTTCTCTCGCGGACCAAGTTTAGTGCACCTCAAGATTTTGCTCCTCAACCCCGACCGTCAATCCCAATACTCCTTCCGCATTAAATATAGGTGTTACTTAGTGCCAGGGGAGCATGGCCTTCATTGTAACTTTCTGTTTTCGATTAATATATTAATATACTCACTTTTGTGAGTTTGGTTTTAAAAAAAAGGGATTAAAGCTACCAAGGAAAACATTTAAATCAAAAACTACCCATGATAACAAGAACCAGCTCTTCTTTTTCCAACAACTTATGATTTCAACTACTTGCCAGCCTGTTCCACTCGAAATTATTTTGGCAAACAAATGGACAACGCTTCAAACTATTGCTTAAGAACTTTCATCCTTTTTTTTTTTGTGCAAAACTAATGAATTGTGAGTCAAAGATATATTAAAATTAAAAAAAACTTACACTGCAAGCCATGCCCACATCGGGCCATGGCATCCAAGATCATCACGGATCGTATTACATTGTAAGTTATGCGCTTTATAGCGAGCCCTACCCATACACCATATGTTTCACATAAAAAACAACAACAATTGTGGGCTTTACATGGAGCCCTATCCATACACATCAAAAGAATTCAACAACTAAAACGAGATTGAGCCGTACCAAGGGCAGAGTCTAGCACCTCCATCACCTCGCAAGAGAAGCCTGATAAGAACAAGCCTCCAAAGCACGCATCACAGCTTCAACAATCAGAGTAGTTCAAAAATCCCATAATAGCAGGCTATAGAGGTGAGCCATGCACCTTCAAATAGTAGGGCAAGAAGGTCAGAGACTGCCACGAAACATAACGCATCTGCCTCAAGCGAACCGGTTCTCCCTTGGCTCCAAAACCCCAACCCATATTGACACCACAGTCCGAGACAGCAAAACAAGTAGCATGAGGACAACCATCCAAAAAGATTTCAAAACTTTCATCCATTCTTTAATCCAAAACATCAACCAAACTCCACAAAGCCATAAGAAACATTTCTTGATCCAAAACATCAACCAACCTCCACAAAGCCATAACAATAGCAATGAAAAAAAGGAAGAAGAAGCAAACCCAATATCAAAATTGTTGTTTGGCATAAGTGACTTAATTTTGGGTTACACAAGCAATCAACGTCCTCAAAACAAGTCAACCCTTAGTGATAATTTCAATTTTTGAAGTACTTTAATTTAATCAAAGTACTATGTAATTGAATGTCATATCTAATTTATTAAATTGAGCATAGTTAAGTAGGTGTTTGAGAGAGAGAGAGAGAGAGAGAGAGAGAGAGAGATCAGAGAGAAACGAATCCTTGCATGCTTCTCTGACCACACTTGGTATGGCAAAGAGAGAGAGAGAGAGAGAGAGAGAGAGAGAGAAGGAGAGAGACCAGCGCCATCTGTTCTTTATGTTTGTAGAATTTGTGTGCTTAAATGTTAGGGTCAGTCCAAACATGGGCGGTCAAGGGTGTCAACATATTGTAAATTTTATAAAGGCTTTATAACTTATTGAAGAAAAAATATTTCTTTTGCACCTTATCTTCTTTGTTTCTCTTACTCTCTCCATAGCCATGTGTATACATGAAGTAGTAGACTTATGTTGTTGCAAGCTCTTACTCTCTCCATAGCCATGTCTATACACGACATAGTAGATTTCCGTTGTTGCGAGCTCTACAATTGGTATTAGAGCTTTGGTCACCAGGTCTTAAGCTTGGAGAGAAGAGTAAAGAGAGACGAACTGAGCTAGGTAGAGCAGAGCTAGACTCGGTCGTAGCTTTGGCTCCTGTTGTGGGAACCATGGTTGTCTCTATTTCCACCATCTTAAACTCCGTTGCTTTGACAAGAGGCTTGATGTTGCTGAATTCGTTGACCTTAAGTCTTCTTCTGCTACCCCCAACCACACATACACTCTCACAAGCTTGCCATCGCGACATCATCAAGCGGGTAATCTCCTTGTACTTTCCCCTCAAATCAGGAGGCATGTGACCATGACAGTAGCAGATACAATCTGTAGTAGGAAGAGCACACAAGGTGCCCAACACAACAGACACCAAAGGTGAGCTCTTCATCCTCCCCTACATCCATGGATTTGGTGTCATCTTCCCCGTAGTAGTATTCGAGAATGTAGGTGAGCAAGAGGAAAATCAGGGTCAAGAACATCAATCTCTGGTTGTTGGTATGGAGTCGATCATGTCGCAGTTATTTGTTGCCATGGCTTGCGGCTTGCGGCATCAACGTCCTATCCTAATAAGCTAGTGAAGGAATTGACCTTAGGTTTGATAATTTCTAAGGTAATGAGATGAGCAATTCTATTCCTACAATGCAGTGGTAACGTTCATACAAGCAATAATGAGAACAACATAACTTATTTAATTTCTCTGAGGAAAATTTTTGAGAGCGATGAGAGCAAGCAAAAGCCTTCCGTCCTTCATGGTGAGAGGAGTTTTCCAACACCTCAAATTTCTCTTTTTCGGTGCAGCTGTAAGGTCTCTAGCACCCTCGGAGAGGCTCGAAGAGGGGATTCCCATGCAAAGGAAAAAAATATTGAGCCATTTTGGTCATACATAAAAAGTTTCTATTTTTGGAAATTTTTTCACCTCTGATGAGCTAATGATAAATATATTGATGTAAGCTTTTCAAATTTAAAATTTTTATTTTTTTGTCACTTTTGTCCAAATATAGTAAGTTTTGAGGTGCTTGTGTCCACGTAGACGCGACTGTCTCGTCTAAATCTATCCCATCGTGAATTTCCATAAAAATAGCTGCCTAATCCAAAAACTACTAAATATAACATCTGTGCGCATCTGACACCTTAACTTGTCATCCTCAAGCTTGTCTTTTAATAGCAACTTTCAGAATTAAATTCTAATAAGCTAAGCTCAGTCTAGATAATTAATTTTCATCCTAGTGCTAATAATTGGATTCCTAAGTCTAAGGTATGTATGTCTATGCATGTGCATGTGTATGTATGTCCATGGATGCCCATAAATGATCCATAGCCATGGACCCATATCTTATGGTATGATTGACTATGAGCATGGGGGCACTACATGAGGTGTATCACTCAATTGGGTAAATTGGGACACCTCTAATGGCTAAGTAGAAGCTCACGACACCTCTACTTCTTCATTTGGCAAGAGGGGGTGAGCTAGGGAGGTATGGGCATGCCTTGAGCATCAAGAAACCCCCAAAACTCTATATAAAGAGCATTCACACTCAATTTTATACACACTTGGGAGAAGGGTCCTCTGCTGTTGTGGAAAACAACTTGGTGACTACCGCATTGAAGCTTTGAGATATCAATAACTCCAAAGCACATTTGGGTAATGTAAATCTATTATTTAATCAAGTTATTATCAATCTCTTCTCTCAATTGGAATCCTTTCGCTGCCATATTATTATTCAATTGGAATCCTTTCTAATTACTACCATATTATTATTCAATTGGAGTCCTTTTCAATTGCTACTCTATTATCAACTGCTACACTCTTATTTACCTGTTCTCAATTGAAAATCAACAATCATTATACCTAGTTTATGGTAATTTAGCTACATTACAAAGTAATGAAGGTCTCGTTGCTCGATTACATAATCAATGTGTTGATTGCATGCACAATCCTTTATCAATGTAACCTAGATGCTTGCATGAATTAGCTAATCATATTCAAGAATTTTGTCCGACTAAAATGATGGATTGTTCTATAAGTGATTAATCATGTGATTAGTGTATGGGTTATAACGCATGTTTATCATAAGATAATGGCAGGATTAATCAAGCATATGTTTTTGGTTTGATGTGTGGAATAACCCTATATGTTTTGGAATTAAAATACTTATAATCATTTACTCTACTTCCATTGGATTCTTATACTTTAGTTTACAACTTCTTAAGTTAAGTTAAGTATCTAGTAGTGGGAATGGCACCCAAGAGAACTTGCTATGGTGGATCACACTATCACGAAGCAGGAACCAGTTATGGTTAAGGCAAAGGAAAGGCCCCGATGAATGAGTATGTGCCACTTATCCCACAAAGTGATGTTATTGCTTAAGAACAGGTAGGAAATTTCTTTTTTGTTCCTTGCATCATGAGTAAATAGGAAGGGGAAAACTACCTAAACATTGGGTCATTCCCAATTCAAAACAGCATCAATTGAACTTGTTAATTTTCTTAAGTTTTATTAATAGGGAAATATTGTTTGGAAAGTAGTATGTTGCTCATAGGAAAGAAATGTTTGCCTAGTAGAAGAACTCTCGAATCTTCTTCATTCAGAAATCCTATACTGATATAGTCAAAACTCCCTTTGATATCTAGGCAGGAGAGCTTAGCGGAGTGAACGCTAAAGCAGTGCATATGGTTGCACACATCTTGCGGGTTGGTGCCAAGAATGGATTCAGATAATACTTGCGGATTGGTGCCCAGGTTGCAAATTAGTCACTCCGGGTTTGTACCCAGGTTGTAGGGAAAATTTAGTTGTATGGGCAACTAAAGACACCAGGAGCAATAAACTCTCACCAAGAGGAGTGAACTCTTGGGGTTTGGATATTTCAATGAAGAAGAGTGGTATGTTGTTTTTTTTCTAGGAAAGGTTGTCTTGGTGCTAATTTGATATTGGTTGAAGGGATGTCTTAATAACGAACTTGTGAAGGAAACCATAAAAAGAAACTTTGTGTATGAACAATCATGTTGTAGTAAATAGAAAACAAGCAAAACAAAGTGTGAGTGTGGGGGTGGAAAGTGGGAACTAGCTCAGGCTACCAGTCAAGGATGGGTGGTCTCGATTAGTGGAGAAACTCTCCGCTCCTCATTGATAGAAGAAGATAAACTAGAAACTCATTGTGCCAAGAGTCGAGAAGTCCCAATTGTACGCGCCTCTGAAAATAATGGGGAAAAAGGCATTTGGGGTTTCTCTCTTTTGGAAGGTGAGAATTAAGAACGTTAAATTATTGTGTTAGTTCATGCTTTCCCTGCGAGACAAATCTAGGAAACCTTTTCAATGTCTCGGACTCAAGTTACTTGGTGACGAGAGTCTCTCCATTAGAAATCTTGTCTATTTTGACTATGCTTTTCTCAATCGATAAGGGCCTAGCGACCTATGCGGTACCCTCCTATTTCCAAATGGATATGGTAAAGGGGAGGGGACCTCACGGCAACAGTTTGTTATTAAGTCTATAAAAAAAAAAGGCTTCATTTTGAGGTGACTGGCACACCATCATGCATAAAGACTATTTTGATGCATGTGCATACAAGATGTGTATGATCAATCAATTTTTGAGCAACCAAACCTTGCATATTTTTTGTACTAATTGTAAATGACTCGATCAAAAAGTCCTCTTATGGTTGTAATGGGATTAGAAAATGCCCCAACAAGTACAATGAAGTCGATGGTAAGACCTTCCCTCATAATTTATGAAAAGCCCCAACTTGTTTTGTAACCCATTCTCATGAGGTTAACGGGTAAACTTAAACCCGAGGTTTGGGGGCAAACCGAAAACCCCACATGTTGGTAGCTCGATAGTACTACCAAGTTGTGAGAACCTAAAACTCACGATTGGCGAGTATACCAAAAACTCGTTGTCCGATGAGAGTGAAGAACTCAGCTCAAGGGGTTGCATGACAATGATGATGACGCCAAGTTTTGTTGGATTGTTAGAAATAGCCCAACCTTATCTTCTCTACTTCTCTTAAGTCTCCATACCCATGTCTATACGTGATGCAATAGACTTTCGGTGCAAGTTTTACATTAAAGTTGTAGCCAATGTTACCATATATGTGGTCGTGATGTGTGTAAACACACTTAGGATTGTTGGGGCACAATTTTCCTCACTAGGAGGTTTTCTCCCCCGTGCATTGTATATACGCTCATCACTGTAGGGCTAACTTATCTTTCTATTTGTACACACTCCTTGTTGTGGCCTTGAGCTTGTTCATCTTCTCCACGTTGTGTGTCCTATCAGAGTAGGTTGCCTCCTCTCGAGCATAGTTGCCAGCACCCCCCTACTCACTTTTTTCGATTAAGGTGATCTTTGGTGAGTTTCATCAGGTTGAGTAATACTTCAAGTGGGTTAGTAGAGCTTGGTGTGCTCAAAATTTTGATTTGGGTTCATTACGGCCATTGTTTTCACTACAAGCAGTACTACACATGCAATTTTGTCCTTTCGTGTAGATTTTTTGTCACTACAATTTTTTGTAGAACAGGTCTCTTACAACCCTCATTGGGTTGTGCTATATAGCACGTGTGAATCCTAATTTGTTTTTCCTCTTTCATAGTAGTTTTCAAATCAGGTGCAATCACTTGCCGTGGCTAACAACAATACAAATTTTTTCAAGATGTTTGTTCTGAGGATATATTGCATGGAGATAACTACCCAATGTCGGCTTACATGATTACGCATGTTCTTGTGTCGAAGGGAATTTGGAATGTTGTGTAGGCATTGATGTACGTATGCTTGCCTTCTGTGGATACATGCTCATTGAGGATGTTGATGGTTTTAGCAGGTTTATTACTACTAGAGTTGTTTTTCCTAGAGCTAAACAATCTTGTTGGGATGCTAGAGATGTGCATGCGCATGCATTGATTTCATTATCTATGAAGTGCACTATTACTCCTCACATTCGCTCAGCAAAATCATCAAAATAGGCTTGGGATACTGTGGTTGGCCTTTATGCAAGTCACCAACCGAACAACGAGATAACAGCTCCTCCACAGTCTGGAATAGCACTGTATCACGCCGTGCGGGAAAGTGCAGAAAAATACCGCCGGACGCGATAAGATGCACTCCCAAGGTCTGGAAGTGCTCGTTATCGCATCCTGCGGTAAGTTTGAAATAATGCGGCAATTGGAGAGAAAATCCCACAGAACACGATTAAAGGTATTTCCAATGGTTGAAACTACCCATTATCATGCCGCTTGGGTGATAAGATCAAATACCGCAAAGATGGCGAGAGGGGTCAATATCGCGTCGTGCGTGTTGAAGAGAAAAATGCAACAACAAGATGGAAAAAGAGATGTCGGACCTAATGGTGGAGGTACGGAACTACGTGAAGTGTTGTTTGGGGGATGTGAAAAATAAACACGTGACACTCGCTTTTTATACATCCGACCGTCCATACAGAGTCCGTTGGAATTATGCCATGTGGCATGTGTGCATGAGTAACACGTGTCAATAACAATCGTTTTTTACCCCTTATATAAGCTTGATCTTTCTTTTTTGGTGTTCTATTTCTTGTTTGAGCCACACAACGCAAGAATTCTTAAGTCTTCAAAGCACTCTTGTTCTCTCACCTCACCTCTATCGCACTACTCTCCTTCCTTATCCATCCTCTATTCACGCTGATTGTGCACGACGCGAGGTCGACGGGTGTTAAGCTCTCTAGTTCTCACTTCAAATCTATTTTGTAGCTCTCTCTCTCTCTTTATACATCCATCATTGACGCTTGTCCTGCCCGACGTGAGGGACGGTGTTTGCAAAGCTTGCGTCATTGCACTATCGCGCCATTCGGGTTTATTGCCATGTTCTTAACTGCTTACCTGCACGAAGCGATAGCCGTAGCTAGCAAAGTATGCCTCCACCCTTTATCGCTCCGTTTGGGTTTTGGTTTCGTGGTCTAAGCATCTGTACAACGTGATAGGAGTATTTAGTAGGATCTCTCTTGTGCCTGTCGCTCCGTTTTGGTCTTGCTTCTTTGTCTCATACTTTTTTCAACCGAATCATGAGTCAAGGTCGTGAAGAGATTTTAGAGGAGAGCCCAAGTGAGAAGCTCTTGGTTGCTATCATGGATGGTGGTGGCATGGATGTGTACACCAAGGCATATGAATATTCAATCATTTGTTTGATCTTGCAATTATGCTAGACAAATTGAAGGACTTTTTGTCAGAGGAATTCAAAGAGTTTGAAGAGGCAGTTGAGGGTAAGTGTTTGGTGTTGAATGGCAAGACTTATTGCCATCTAGCTGAATTCACTACAAACTCAATTGAGAAAGGCAAAGTAACAAGGAGGTTAGGAAGATTTTCTAAGAAGACTTCATTTATTTGTACACGGACCATTTCTTGTCAATTACATTCAAAGCCTTACAACCTTGTTCCAAAAGAAGTTGCCTTTCTTTTCTTTTTGTTCCTTAAAGTTGATATGCAAGGCAAAGGTGATGAAGTGAAAGATATAGACAAAGAGGGAACAAATACAAATGTCTCCACAATCTTGCAGCTTGAGAAAAGTGAAATTCTAGAGGAGGAGGAAATTGATGTTGTAGCTGAGGCACAGGAGAGTTCAAATTTTGATGTGGCTCAATTTAGAGCTAGTACTATCATTGATGAGCCCATAGAGGAGGTAGAGGTGTCTGAGGCCTCCCTTACTATTTCAAACCTTCCCTAGTTCTATATCAATGAAAAAGAGTATATCCCTCTCCATCATATTCAATATCTACTTAATATCAGGGAGGACTACTGTATTGCAACCATTTCTGAAGCTTCTGAGGTGGCCAAAGATTTCATTGACACAGAAGAAGAGTCAAAGAGGAGTTTTTGGCACTTGATCTTCAGACATCCGATAAATTATTTCTTCCTGCTCCTGATGCACTTGCTCTATGCATGAAAATAGTGGAAGAAGAGAAACCTACTCTCAAAGATGAGGATTTTGAGAAGAGACTTGTTGTAGCTTGGCATCCAATCTTTTGGCAGAGACTTTAAGCTAAAGGAACTTGAAAAGGACGTTGATATAAGAGAGATGTCTAGATCATGCAATCTCCTTCAAGAAAAAGTCATTGGTGCCGAGGATGAGTTGCAAAAGGTAGATTGAACTCCTTGACAAAAACAATTTTCTTGGGAGAGCTAAAGGCTCGAGAGGGAAAGCAATAGAGGGCACTTCAAGAAAGGATGCCTCCTCTCTCATGCACTACATGCGTACATTGGATAGTGCCACCTTCTTGCTTTTCACATGCAGTATTCTGAAGATCCTGATTTGCTAACATTTTCCTTGAAGATATTGTCACGGTTTTTGGGGTACACTCCCCTTCGAATCAATGTAAACAAGATCTTGCTACTTGAGAGATTTGCAAAACTTAGAATATTTGGGTGCTGCAGGATTCAATACCTCAAGAGCACGATCCTTTCTTTGCTATTCTAGCTATGCAACAGCAGCTGAGGAGACAAATGTCAGCCTTCTTGGGGGCTATAAAAGAAGAAATTTTTTGAGATATAGGGGTGACATGCCTAGTGATACCAAAAAAATAAAAAACTGATGTATAATTGACAATATTTTGCGTAAAAATATCTTTTTTGAATTTGGATCTCTTTAGAAAGACTCGGTACAAAGTTTCAATGTGAAGCATTAATCTCCATTTGTGGTTGATCAGCATGGTTGTTTGATCTCATCCATTGTAATTTCCTCCTATGGAACCAATTGAATAATTTCTTTAGTGCATTGCTCCTTCTTTGTCCCCCTCCCTTTCCCGTATATCTGAAAAATGAATTCCTCGCTTGATAGTGAGATTTTTCCATTCCCTGAGTATTCCATGTTACAAGGGGTCCTTGTTTTGCAAAATATGGTCCATGCAGGTACAAAATATGTTTTTAATAAAAAAGGTTAGTTGAACTCATAGGATGCAATGTAAAATACTATCCAGACTTTAAAAAGTAATTGAATACTCACCAAGTAATATCCCCAATCATTTGTGATAGCAGTTATTAAAAGATTTATTGTCTTCTTAAATTCATCTGCATAAGTAGCATAGCTAACTTGTTGTCTCAAAACTTTCAAAAAATTGTTGGGCTTCTTCCACACTTCCATGCGTTTGTTGGCTACAGCTGATCTACTTTTGACATTGGTTGTTATTACACAAAGATCCTTCCAGTAGTTCCACATAGCGTCAACTTGTTTGTTGTCATGGTTGCTCAAAGTTCTTCTGGCTTTTGCTCCACCCATTAAAACATCTTGCAAAACATCACCCGTTCCTTTTGAGAGAGTAGGATCTTTTTTTAGATGCACTTGACCACCATGAGAACCCATTCAAGAGAGGAAAGCCTCACATTTTTCTATGCACTTGTCTGCAAGTTTATTTGGCTTAATGGAATATGCATAATCAAGATGGACTTGAAGCAATTTGTCCAAGATTCTCTGCATGCATTGTACATATATGTACATTTTTTAAATCTATTGTTAGAATTGGATCCCAAAACATACAAGACGATGGGTAGTCGATGATGTTCACATTATTTCTCGATGGTGGTTTTCCAACCTCGTGTTCTACAAGCCATCCTTTTGTTTAAGTGCTTGTGATGCAATACATACATGGATACTTGGTATTGGCACCTCCACATACACCAAACATGCACTTCAATGCTTTTAGGTCGGCACTCAAGTGCCATTCCACAATAAAGTCACCCATGCCATCTACACAGAGTTGTTCCTGCATTTTGGTTCTGAATAACAGAAGGGATGTCGGTCTGCAAAAAGAGCCATTTCAAAGTATCGTGATTTTCTAATGGTATTTGAGCTGCTCCGATCCACCAAATCTCCATTTTTTATTGAGTTTTGTGGTATGGGGAATCAAGCTTACCCTGGCTATAATCCAGTGCTCTATTCATTAGGGATATGGATACTCTTTCCATTTTTTGACATTTTTTAATTTGAGCTTCATTCAATTTCATAACAAATATAAGTTTTCCTTCACAATCTACTTCTCGCAGGTTATAGTATCTCACCATAGTAGATGAATTTTTTTTTATACTCACCCAAATGTTATTAAAAACATTATACTCAAAAGAAGATTTTTCTTTCTGTTTTTCGTATGGCATCGTTCCTTCTATATGATAGTACTCTCCAAAATGTTCGGGTATTTCTGCGTTTAACAGAGTCCTTACTTTCCCAACATTGTGAGGCCTAGGCAACCCAAAAGCTTTAATCTTGTAATACTTTAGAACCTGAAACCAGGTTTTAGAGATGGCCCTGTAACCCCTTCTTCTCACCCCCACTATGTCACAAACCTCTTGCATTTCAGAAGATTGGACCAATAAACCCTTATCTTTCAGTAAATTTTGAAATACTAGTTTCTTTTGAGTTCAATTTTCAGGAAGTTTCAAAAGTTTCAAAATGTCACTTTTGTTCATTGCTTCATTCAAAAATCTCACCCTTTCTGGAACATTGGACATATCAAATCCTAGAAGGCTGGTCACATGTTCTCTAGTAATCTTTTTTTTCTTTGTCCAGAACGTTCTATTAAGTTTACTACATCTCTTATTCTTTTTACTCGTGCTCTTAATCCTATTGGAGTTTCTTTTAGAGTCTGAAGCTGATGATTTTCTTGTTTTAGAGACGTTATGTGGTTTTCAAGTTCTAAAATTCTTGTTGCATTTGAAGACAAAGCAGTTTTGAGATATTGAATGTAATGTGTATGATTAATGTGTAAATGAGATAGCCTAGAACTATAACCTAGTAAGCCATCACTCCCATCTCCAACAAATCTCATCAAATCATGAGGTGTGTGAAAACATGGATACCTTCTAGTGCTAGGATCCGATGGATACAAGCTCACATCTGTCCATAGATCAATGTGTTTCTTTCCCTTGTTGTGAAGTTGTTGTGCTTCATTTGCAGTTGTAACTGGTCTTTGATAGGCACTCCGCGTAGTAGCATACTCTTGGCTTAGCTTAATGTTCAAGTGAAACTTGCGGTTATCACTAATGGAAGATGTATTACTCGTTGCAAGTAATGAACACACAGAAAGAATAATTGAGATAACGTAGTAGCAGAACAAGGTGCATCAAAAAAGAAGAGAGAAAGCTCGTGAAAGGTCAGAGAGAAAAAAGAGAGAGATTGAATGATTCAAAAGTGGAAACAACTATTTGCCGCCAAGTGAAGTAAATGAGAACAAATTTTGAGGTGAACCGCAAAGGAATGTAAAGAAAACGATATCTTTTTGAATATTTAGAGATATGTACCTAGATACGCTTTAGATTGCGTAGATATGCTTTAAATGACCAAAGGTTAGAGAGAAAAAAGAGAGATTGAGTGATTCAAAAGTGGAAACAACTATTTGCCGCCAAGTGAAGTAAATGAGAACAAATTTTAAGGTGAACCGCAAAGGAATGTGAAGAAAAAGATATCGTTTTGAATATTTAGAGATATGTACCTAGATATGCTTTAGATTGCGTAGATATGCTTTAAATGACCAAAACGGCCAAATTTGGAGCCGTTTTGATCATAAACGGCTCTACTAATTAGTAAGTTAACCAATTCCTTACACTACCCTTTTTGAGTCGTTTTTGGCCCTAATGCACACCAAGCCTACAAAAGCTTGTGAAGTCACTCAAGGATTTATTTTATAAAAAAAAAGAGGAAAAGAAAGAACGAAAAGGTGCTATTAATCTTATCGAGATTGCGTTGACCTTGGCTTGAAGGCACATGGATAGAGCACACAACCCATCTTACGTGGAAGCAGCGATGGAGAGCAATGGGGGGGGAAACGAGGTCCCTCCACCAAGCGAGAAGGGTAAAGGCCTAGAAACAACTGGGGGTGGCGTAGGCAAAGGAGGGGGTAACCCTAAAGGGATAAGGAGTGGTCATAAAGACATTTTGGGATGAATAAAGAGGAGCTGATAGGACGCAAGGCCCTGATTGAAAAAGAACTTGCCAAGATTTTGAGCGCTTTGTCCATGAACAAAAGAATGCTAGAAGAATAAGAATCAACCATTGGATCTCAAGATGCTGCAAAGGGGGACAAATCATATCAAGCCCTTAAAAAAAACACTCCATCAAAGTGTGGAAGTGGAAGACACTCTCAGTGTTGTCTTTCCACGTGCCCTGATTAAGAAATAGCTTGCTGAGTTGGCTAAATCTACGTTGATCTTTGGTTTCATGTGGACAGGGTTTTGCAAGAGCGGAGCTGATCGATTGGCTCCATAGCCCCAATGTCCTCAACCAGGGAGGATGTGTCTCTAATGTGCAATACCCAGCTAAAGTCTTCTTCTCTATACAATTCAGTGACGAGGCGGTCGTGGCCAAGGTCCTGGCTAAAATCCCCCTGGTGCTTAGCAGGTTGCAGGTATGCATGCTACCCTAGAACCCTTCCTTTGAATCTCCCTATGCATTCCAAGACATGTGTCCCATATAGGCTGATAAGTAATCTAAAAGACCTTGCAGCCGTGCTAGGTATCCCTCTATTTATACCATCTAATAGATTGGTGCTCACTGCTAGGATCTCAGAAAGCCTCAACCTAAGAATCTGGTAGTGAACGTAGGTGCTAGGCTGAAGGTTATCCCGCTTAACTTTGGTACCTTATTTGGGGCATGCTTTAAGTGCAACAAATTTGGACATTTTGTTAGATCGTGCCCAAATGCTTTAGTAACAATTAGGAGCCCAGTTTCTAGCAAAAAAGACAGGCCTACAATGGGAAAAATGGATACTAAAGAAGAAATTCCTCAAAGGGATGCTGAGAAAACCCTAGAAATCGGGTAGAAGAGCTTTGACTTGGGATTTATATGAAATATGGAGGAACCATCCAAAGCTCATCGTAGCAACACTAAGGCCACCCCCCACTTTTGCTTTGTATCTACTGCCCAAAAAAAAACATGCCTCCACTATGGTTCAAAAGTTTGTGCTATCCCCAATATTTGAAAACAAAGATGAAGGTTGGCATCAAGTCTTCCACATCTCATGTAAGAAGTTCAAATCCCAATCCTTAAAGGAGCCCTGCCGGATATTCTCAAATCCACCATCCTCTTTAATAACATCTATGAGGTGCTTCAAGATGCTAACTATGAAAACTGCAATGTTATAGAGGGTATTGGGATCAATTTCACGGAGGAGAGTACCAAGAAAGAGGGTACAGAAGTAGATCTAGAGGTTGAGGAGTATGTAACCCTTTCTCAATAATGGAAGAGCTCGTACTACACTCATGGAACGTGAAGGGGCTTAAAACCTCAAAAAAGAGTTCCCTTTTTTGGGAGGAAGTCAGGAAAGACAAGAGTGTTAACTATTGGGAGATCTAGGAGCATCACCTTGATGCTGCTAGCAAAAGACGGCAAGCTGTGGGGACCAAGCTAGTCTTTTAGGTGAAGTTACTTGTGGGTACAGTGGCGTCCTTTTGGTGATGGACAGAGACTTGGAACTAGAAGTGGTATTTAATCATCCCTCGGGGAGAGCTCTAGGATTTAAGATTAAGTGATATGATCAAAATATCACCATACTCAACATTTATGGTCCCTGTTTGGCTAACGATAGAGTTAAACTCTGGGGACAGCTTAAGGAGTTTCATGTGGAAGGGGAATAGCTCTTGGTGGGAGACTTTAATATAGTGGAAAAGAGAAAATATAGGATTGGGGCATCCAACACGTTAGCTAGATCTGAAAGATCCAAATGGCTAAGCCTTTGTGAGAGATGGGCCCTGATGGACTTATGGGAGATAGGCCTTTGGAGTAGTACACCCGGGTTCACATACACCATCCTCCAATATGTAGGGATAGTTTCTCAACTTGACCGTTGTTATTGCTCCATCAAGCCAACTGGGTTCCCCCATGGCTGTAATTGAAGGTGGTAACCTCTCAAAGCATGTCGGATCACCTTGCCTTAAGCATCAAATTTAAGAAAACCAAGCAAGAAGATCATAGCCCACAAAGGTGTAAGAAATTCCTCGTCGGGGGCTCGCCTCTTTAAGGACCCGCTTTTCAAAAGCCTCACCCACCAAGCTATGAGTAATCTTCAAATCCTGGGATATTTTCACCAAAAGTATGTAAAAAGAAATTAAAATTGTAGGCCCTAAAAGGAAAAGATACCATGAGGGACGTCTTGTGCAGCTCGTTGAAGAAGTGGAGCTTCTCACCACCAGAAAACAAGAAGGGTCTACGTTAGAATGTGATCATAGAAAATGGCTTGAAGCTAAAAGGGACTTAGCTGACCTTCAATTGGAGGAGGTTAGGAAGGCCAAAATCCTTTCTAGATAAACCTTCTTACAATCGGAGGAGACCAACCATGCACATTTCTTTAGGGCCCTCAAAGTCAAAAGAAATAAGGGTGTGGTACACTTGCTTACAGATGGCGATGGAAAAGATGTTAAGGATCCATATGCTAACGTTCAAACACTAACAATAGATCATAGGCCAACCTGAGGATCACTCCCAGGAGGTGGAAGGTGTCAAATCAACTCTCCTTGGGAGTGTTAGAAGAACAATTTCCCTCTCTGAATTAAACTATCTGGAGAAAGCATTCGCCAAGGAGGAGTGCTTGATTGCATTGCAGGCCTTAGGCAAAGAAACATCCCCGGTTTTGGATGGATTGACTACCAAATTCTTCAAAGAATTTTGGGACAATCTCTCAAGACCCCAATCATGTGAATGGCCAATCAAGCCATGTTTAATGGGGCCCTAGACCTTAGCATTAAAAGAGGCCTTATTACACCTATCCCCAAACAAGCATAATGTTCTCATCTAAAGCATTGGTGCCCAATTGCAATGATGTCAATTGCGTATAAAATCATTGCCAAATCTATAGCCCTCAGAATCTCCCCCCTCCTAGACAAAGTCCTCACTCCTCACCAGCATGGATTTATCAAGGGAATCTCAATCTATAACAACACACTGGCAGAAATGGCTGGTATTGAAGATACTTCTGCCACTATGAAAGAATGCATCATGTTGCAATTGGATCTAGATAATGCATATGACAAGATCACATGGTCGTTTATTGAAGATGTTATGAAAGGCACTACGCTTTGGGCCGCGAATGTGTCGATTGGTCAGTACTCTTTGTGCTGGCCAATAAAGAGTTGGTTGCCAACCAGGTTGAGCGTCCAATGTCGCTCGCAGATAGCCCCCACTCCAAAAACCGTCTCTGCAATCGATCTGAATAGAACGTATATGTGTGTGTGTGTGTGTGTGTGTGTGTGTGTGTGTGTGTGTGTGTGTGTGTGTGTGTGTGTGTGTGTGTGTGTGTGTGTGTGTGTGTGTGTGTGTGTGTGTGTGTGTGTGTGTGTGTGTGTGTGTGCGCGCGCGCTTTAGTCGTAGTATGTGTGTGTGCCTGTGTGCACACGCGCACGTGTGTGAGGGAGAAGGAGGGGAGAAATGGATAAGGGAGAGAGAGGTAGAAGGCATGGGAAGTGCAGTAGGGAGGGGGGGGGCTTAGTACATTTGAGATGGTGGAGAAGAAGAGGGCAGAGTATGCCACAAATACGCAGCATACTCTGCCCTTCTTTTTTTTTAAGGCATCAGTGATTATCGTGGGTATTATCATGCCACGCCTATTACCGCGTCTATTACCACATAACGTCATTTTAAATGGATACAAACGTATCCGAGGTAGCGGGGGTGGGGGGGGGGGGGTACAAACCACCCCCCTCTACCCTTAGATATCAATAATGTCATTTTTAGCCTTTTGATTTTTTATGAGTAGATTTATTTGTAGAACTTTTAGATGTTTTTTATATGCATTTTTTAATCTTTTTGTAACATTTGCAATTTAACATTAAACCACTTAGTGAAAGTACTGATTGCTCTTTATTTTTAAAAAATTGCAGCACTCATTGCACTTTATTCTCTTTGAATTTTTAGTCATTTCTCTTTTGCTATTAAAATATGTAATTGAAACTATTTTCTCTATTATTTTATTTTTTTTTAGGACACATATGGCTGGATATGATTATTTTGAATTAAATATCCTCCTAACAGCTCTGAACGTGATCGGTGTCTCAAAGACAAACTCCCTTGTCTTTGCATCAAGTGCAAAAGGGCAATCCCTCGCTTGAGGCGCATTGCATTGGAGCACGTGGAGAACGAAGGGCTTTGACATCCTTGCAAAAGCACTCGAAGAGATGAGAGCGTCACTCACCCCTCGCTTGAGGAAGTTCCCCATAGGTCTATGTTCGGTGGTCGTGCACCGATGGGCAAGGCCGAACGACAGGGACAAGAGCTACTGGATGAATTTCACGCACCACATGGTGATCCTCCCACTAGTTCTACTTCGACAGCTCCTCCTCTGGCGTCTCAGTCTCACTTTGAGGTAGAGGATGAGCACATGTTCGACATGTGTGATGAGTTACTGGCTCATGAACACTACATGTGCGAGGAGGATTTCTAGCCATGCACTCGATGGGTAGTGGCATCGAAGGACAGATTGCTGACAAGTACCCAACCACCTCTTTACGATGGTACACAGTACTTGGTGCTCCGGGCATCATTGGAAGTCCTCAACTTGCAAGTAAAATTCGGTTGGAGCAATGCAAGTGTTGATGCACTCCTTGGGTTAGTTTGTTATATGGCTCATGAACATGACGTGTGCAAGGAGGATTTCCAGCCATGCACTCAATGGGCAGTGGCAATGAAGGACAGATTGCTGACAAGTACCCGACCACCTCTTTATGATGGTACACAGTACTTGGTGCTCCGGGCATCATTGGAAGTCCTCAACTTGCCATTAGAGTTCGGTTGGAGCAATGGAAGTGTCGATGCACTCCTTGGGTAAGTTTGTTATATGGCTTTTTATACATCTCTCTTGCTTTATGGTGCCTTCTTGCAATTGTATTAAAAGGCTTGTTTATTGTAGTTTGATGGGAAAAATTTTGCCAAAAGATCACAACATGCCTCTGGACATCGACGAGCTAGATCGTATGTCACTACACTTGGCATGGATTATGAGCGCATCCATGCGTGCGTCAACGATTGCATACTATACCACAATGAGCACCCACATGCTACCTCATGTCTTGTGTGTGGGGAAGCATGCTACAACACCACAGTGAGCGGGGTGCACCTACCCCGCAAGGTATTGAGACATTTTCCATTAATCCCTCGCATTCAACACATGTTTAAAAGCAGGTCTACCGTGGAGCTTCTTGCGTGGCACATCAACCACCACTCAAATGATGGAATGATGTGTGTCCCTGCCGATTCACCTGCATGGAGGCACATCAAAACTATATGGCCAGAGTTTGGGTTGGAGCCTCAATACTTGAGGCTTGGGTTAGCAAGTGATGGTGTCAACCCCTTCGGCACTAAGTCTACTTCATGGAGCACTTGGCCTCTGGTGATTGTCAACTACAATATTCCACCATGGAAGACAACCAAGAAGGGCAATATACTTATTTCCTTGCTTGTGCCAAAGAAGTACAAAGTGTCCACCCAAGAAGGTCTCTTGGGATTTAGTGGTATGAGAGTAAGGATAGTAGGGGGCATGGCTTTTGTATGTACATGCAAGGCGTGCATGAAGGAACCCTTACACACACGAGGAGGAGAAGTTCAAGGGCACAAAATCAAGTGAGAGTGGCTCCAAACTTGGATGCCCTTGCAAGATGAGGACTTTTACCTTCTTGAGCTCTTGCAATCAAGCAATAGAGCAGCCATTGTGAGTGTTCTCTCTCTCTCTCTCTCTCTCTCTCTCTCTCTCTCTCTCTCTCTCTCTCTCTCTCTCTCTCTCTCTCTCTCTCTCTCTCTCTCTCTCTCTCTCTCGTGTTTTCATGAGCATGCTGCACACCATGTTTTACTTTTTCAAGATCTTTACATATTAGATTCCCCTCTCTAGGGATTGATTAAAAGGTCCATTTGTTGGCCACCCCCTTCCAAGGAGGTTTTCACATGCAACAGAGGATTCCTTATCTTTTGAAGCTCTTTTGAACTCGTAACACTTAAGAGATAGATGAAAAGGGACTTCACAAGGCATCCAAAGATGGTAAGCAAGTTAAATTCAAAATTTTAAATTCTAGAACTGTTAAATTTTGTAGAGATTTTTGCAATTTAGGCACGACAAGATGTTGTCGATTCAACCGTGTCTAGCAAGTCATATATTTGATTTCGAGACAACTCCACCTGTGGGGATGGACATAGCCATGGATTTGTGCGGACTGAGGAAAGTGATGGATTGCATACTGACCATGGGTTTGGAAATATCCATGAATTTAATGCTCTCCTTTGCTGCAAGAATTAAATGGAAAAGAATTTTGTGGCCATTAATGCCAACTTCACTACTCACGAACTAGTTAACAAGTTCATGATGCAAATGGCCAAGGATTGGTCACAAAATCCCATTGTTCTTAATCAAGGGGTTGATGGTGGACCAACACCATCCAAATCTCTTTTGGTAGGGCATCCTTGATTAAGGACTTAAAGCTGCGAGTGTATAGAGGCAAAGATAAGGAGAGGAACAAAGATGGAGCAATTTTTTTTTGCACAAGTGGACCAATGTCCATCATTTGCGTGCAACCCTAGATGTATTACACTCTTTCAAGATGAGTTTAACACTTGAATTCAAGCCCTACAAGTGGTGGATGTCATTAAAACTAAACAAAAACCTACGACTTGGCATTGATTCCAAGTTACGATTGAGAAGGATTCCTTCCCAGTAATGATGACAACATAATTGGTAAGCTGGAGATGAGTGCTTCATGCATACATAATCTTTGACCAATTATATTTCTCAATATTGAAAAGTGATTCCCAAGATGGATATTTTCAATGAATTTCACAAAGTGTAGGGATTCTTACAAGGATTACATCCGGAAGTTAAATAAAAGATAACTCACATGCATCCTAAAACTTTGGAAGATACTATTTTTGAAGCATTACTGTATGATAGGGATGATAAAGTGTTACAAGCTAGGTGCCGACAATAGATACTTGCAATTCTTCTCACAAAAGACACAACCATAAACACAAGGCATCTTCTCATGACCAAGAAGCTGCAAAGAAGGCTAAGGACCCTCGAAGTTCTCATCTACCGTAGATTTTTCCAAGGAAAAGAAAGATAATATGTCCTTCAAGGATCTCTTTGACAAGCATATTCAGTGGGATTGTCCTTTGAACAGAAGCACATAGCACAAAACGCCAAGGGAAATGACAAAGAGGTAGTTAAAGGTAAGGACAAGGCCCTACACACATTGTACAATTATTGTCATCCTCTTGATTTGCTCAAGTGGAAGTTTCTCACTCCATAGAAGCACATGAGTGCTTGCCTACATCTTCAATGTGGCAGTAGCCAACGGGTCCACATGATTCAATGTGCCTTCATGTGTATATTAATGGGCACATGGTTCACATACTCATTGACGAAACTCATCGTCAATGAGTAGCTTATGCGATTGAATTTTCCATACATGAAGAACACACACATTTATGCTTAGGTGAAGTGATTGAAGTTTCCACATAATATGAAGAACACACATTTATGCTTAGATGAAGCGATTGAAGCTTCCATAGATGAAGAGCACACACACTTATATAGTGCCTCTTATGCAAGGGCAAGGCTCATATGTTTGGAGCACTATGGTAAAGGATGTGCCACTTAGAAGTTTAGGGCCATTCAATGAATACAAACTTTCAAGTTATGAATAATTCAAGAGCTGATGTAGTTCTTGTGCATGAATGGTTGTATAGCCTAATACCTTTGAAGCATAGTTATCACCATGGTATGCTCTAATTTGAGGCCGATGGAGATCATGTTTTACTTTTTGGAGAAAGGGGTGTCCCTTCTTCTCCTATCATATGTACACTTTAGTTGCAAGTATTGCAAAAAAAAATGAAATATACAAAAATTATTTGTGATATTGCTTGTCTAACTTCTATGCACATGAAAATAAAAAGTCTGATTTTGTTTCTCAAAGTTATGAAGTTAATCAAGTTTTGCATGAATATAAAGATGTTTTTCCAAATGATTTACCTTTTGGTTTACCCACAGAGAGGGAAAGACAACATAGAACAAATGGGAAGCCAAATAAAAGACCTATAAGCAAATTGGTATATAGGCTTAGTTAAGAGAGAGAGTTTAGAGAACATGACAATAGTTGAGGACTGGATTCATATGGAGCCGGTCCCCCCTCCAATAGGCATTTGTATTATAGTTTCTCCCATCAAGAGAGACTTGGTACAATACAATATTTGTGTTCCTTGTGACCTAGGTGATGCAATGAAGATGTAAAGCTTCATGCATCACAAACATAACATAAACTTTGTAGAAAGCATTAACTATCCCAAGCCTCAGTCCCAAGGCCTCAAACACCTTCGAAGGTGGAGAGAGCTAGCGGGGAATGAGGGTAGGGAAGAGGAAGAAGAAACATTCCATAGGAGAAAGAAGTAGTTCCTCATTTATTATCACCCTTCTTGCTAGCATACATAATAGTATATTAATGAAGATGGAGAAGATGTCAAGCTTAAGCATTGAAGCATGGCTCTTCCTTGCATTTGCATTCCATAGCCAAGAGTGTTGGTGTAGGCTCTCACTTCTCACAAGCTTGGAGAAGGAGGTAGAGTTCCTCAACTTTTCACCAAGTGAGAATGGTTCCAGAAAATGAGTGTGTGTGTGTGTGTGTGTGTGTGTGTGTGTGTGTGTGTGTGTGTGTGTGTGTGTGTGGGGTGTATATCCCCCTAGCACCCCCCTTGATTTCTTGGGGCGAGTTGTGACTTTTCCACATGCTACAAGCTCATTGCACCCCTCTCCCCCTAGCCAATAACATGTAACATGCAGTCAAGTACATGGGTAGTCTTTTGACAAGTGTCCTCCTTACCCCTTAGAGAGAGAGAGAGAGAGAGAGAGAGAGAGAGAGAGAGAGAGAGAGAGCTTGAAAATATCTAGACATTTTTTTGGATGGAACTAGAAGCTCATTAGACCCCTCTTTAGCCCAACCAATAACATTCAAGCACACCATCTGGTTAAGCTTAGGGAGAGTCTGACATGTGTCCCATGTGCCCTTTGAGAAAAGGGGTGCTCTTTGGGTGAGTGGAAGGTTAGGTGAAAGATTCCTCTAACTTTGGGAATTTCATGCATAGGAAGCTTCTCAAGAAACTTCCTCATTAAGTTTGTAGGGTCTCTTTTTGACTCAAGCACCTTACCCCCCATACATAGGAACCTTCTCAAGCAACTCCCTTATTAAGTTTGTAGAGTCTCTTTTTTACTCAAGCACCTTACCCCCATGCATAGGAATAGGAAGCTTCTCAAGCAACTTCCTCATTAAGTTTGTAGGGTCTCTTTTTGACTCAAGCACCTTACCCCCCCATGCATAGGAAGCTTCTCAAGCAACTTCCTCATTAAGTTTGTAGGGTCTCTTTTTTCACTCAAGCACCTTACCTCCCATGCATAGGAAGCTTCTCAAGCAACTCCCTTATTAAGTTTGTAGAGTCTCTTTTTGACTCAAGCACCTTACCCCCATGCATAGGAATAGGAAGCTTCTCAAGCAACTTCCTCATTAAGTTTGTAGGGTCTCTTTTTGACTCAAGCACCTTACCCCCCCATGCATAGGAAGCTTCTCAAGCAACTTCCTCATTAAGTTTGTAGGGTCTCTTTTTTACTCAAGCACCTTACCCCCCATGCATAGGAAGCTTCTAAGTATGACAAGTACCTCAAGTACCTTAGTCATCAAGCATGACAAGCACCTTAGGTGGAGTTCCCACCTCAAGCTCAGCCCTAGCTTGCCTAAGGTCAAAGGACTTTTAACACTAACCATTGGAGGTCTTTAATGAAGCTAACCCTAAGGTCTTTTAAGCTCCATTAGATGCACGTTACTCTTTGATAGACTACCTCCTTTTGCACCCCTATTGAGATGTAACCATCTCTCCTCTTGGTCCCCTGTTGAGATAAGTCTAGAAGCACTTATTGCACATTTGTCTTTGATAGACCATCTCCTTTTGGACCCCTATTGAGATGCAACCATCTCTCCTTTTGGTCCTATGTTGAGATAGGTCTAGAAGCACATGTCTCTATTCTAACTCTTGTTCCTATTTATTCTCCCACATTAAATGATGAGTTTGATATGAGAAAATCATTTGGTAAAGTTAGATATCATTACCTCTCTCTTGAAATCATAGTCGTCCTCGACCATGAGGTAGAGAAGATAAAGCCTAGTCATAAGTCCATGTTACTTAGCGGGTAGAGGATCCCTTTTTACCCTTTGACATCATTCCAAGATGGATGACTAATCCATTTGGTGCTTAGGAGACGTAGCTGCCGCAAGCATGTCTACTCTTTGGTCCATATCATACTTCCAAAGTAGAGTGACAAGTTCTACTTGGTGTTTGGGAGACGTCGTCACCACAAACATGATTCTAAGCATGCATACTATTTAAATTTGTGCACAATAAAAGGAGAACTAGTCTTATAAGACAAAAATATTTTTCATTTAAAATGAATTTTCATATGCTTACTTTAAGGCATCATTGTAAGCATTGACAAGGTTCATATTATCCCTAAGCTAGGTTCCTTGCATCCATTTAGCATCTTTAAAAGGATAATTCTTAAACTTAATAAGATCATCAGAAAATCTTACCGTTTTTTAATACCTTGTCTGCATGTCATAGGATGGACTTAGGTTGAAGTACTTCTTCTTGATATTTGATTTTTGGAGGGTCTGCAACTATTGCTTCTTTTGATGGTGCTCCTTTTTGTAAGGCTTATGTAGGTTCTCACGGAAAACATTGTGCATGAGCTAATGGTTGGGCAACTTCAATCGATAATCCATCTCATTGACTGTCTTAAGAATTTTAAGGACCATAGTATCTTTTTGCTAGTTTAGCATCATACTCTTGGTGGTCCGTAGGACTCTTGCCCGTAGTATGCCTCAGATGAGCCTTGAGAAACTTTAGCAAGACCTAATCATTTTACTTATAGGCTAAGGCTCTTCTGTGCTTATTAGCAGCAGTTTTTTTTGCATTTACTTTGAGATGGATATAATCTCTTTAATCTTTGGAAAATATTCTTGTGTTAGTCTCGGATATATTCATTAGTAGCAAAGATTTTCCCATGTACTTTAAGTAGTAAGGGACTTTTGAATCTTCCCTGTTTAACTTTGAAAGGTGCTTTCCCCATAGAAGTATGTACACTGTCATTGTACGCATACTCTATAAGAGGTAGGTTTTTCTCTCATTGAGAACGTTGATCTACTTCCATGACATAGGCTTTTAGTAGATCAAGAATCATCAGATTACTTATTTCACTTTGGTCATCCGTTTTGTGGATGATAGACCAAAAGAGAATTTAATCTATTTCCTAGATTCTCAAAGAGACCCTTCTACAAAATAATTGGTCATTCTAGGATCTTTGTCCGACACTATGGATGTTGGAAAGCCATGATGCTTGAAAATTTGAGATCTGAAGACGATCGCCGTTTGATGTGCCTTAATAGTCTTTTTGACGGGCATAGAGTGTGTTTTCTTGCTAAGCCTGTCGACGACTGAAAGAATCCAAGTTGCTTCCCTTGATCAAATTTCAACTTTTGGTATACCACGCATTTTGAAACATACTCTTGTATGTTTTCTTTTCATGATAGACCAACAGAAATACATTTCTACTCCTCGAAGAGTAGACTATGGAATCCCTCTTTGCCCTGCATAAGGAGAAGTATGGAATTCATACATGACTTTCTTATTGTCTGGGTGATTAACACATAGCCTATTGCCATTTGGAAGATAACCATCCTTCAAGGTGAATGGTTCTTTTTTCTTCCCTATTGCAAAGGCTGTAATTACGTACTTAAAGTCTCGATCAATAGCATACTCATCTATCATAAAAGATAGATCATTGTGAGTTGATATAGATACCACATTTACCCTTGGTCGTTGTGAAAGTGCATCGACCACTTGATTGTGCTTGTTAGCAATGTGAGCAATATGAAATTTAAATTGAAAAAGAAAATTTGTCCACCTCATTTGTTTGTCGGAGAGCTTGGTTTGCGTCATGAAGTTCTTGAGGCTTTGTGATCCATTCGTAGGATGAATGGAGTCCCCAAGAGATAGTGTTTCCATGTGTTTAGGGCATATAGAATAGCTAGTAGCTCTTTTTTGTATTTTCCCAATACTCACTTATCGAAGTTGAGTCTTTGACTCTCATATGCTATGGCATGCCCTTCTTGAAGAAAAATAGCTCCAAGGCAATCACCACAAGCATCACATTAGACCTCAAATGGCTTTGAGAGATCTAGTAGTGTGAGCACATGTTGAGAGATAAGCTTCTCCTTAAGCTTTTCAAAAGCTTCTTGCACTTTTGCAGTCCATGAATACTTAACGTTTCTTTTTGTTAAGTCATGTAATGGGCCTGCTACTATTAGCGAGAATTTTTCTATGAAGCATCTATAGTATGCACACATACCTATGAAGCTTCATACCTCATGTAGATTCCTTGAATTAGGCCATCCTTTTATTTTCTCTAACTTTGTTGGATCCATACGGTGCCATCATTAGAGATAATGTGACCTAAATATTGAATCTCTTGTAGGAAAAAGTCACTTTTCTTTTGATTAATGAAAAGCTTATTCTCTCACAACTTGAAAGATTACCTCGAGGTGTCGCTTGTACTCTTCAAGAGAATTTGGATGGCCTGAAGATTTTTGTCCATCATGAGTTTGAACGCGTCTAGAGAATTTGTTGGGCCAAAACTTGTAAATTATCAAATAGATCTTCTACTCGTGGCACAAGAAATCTATTTTTGATAGTGATCTTATTTAGTACTCTATAGTTGACACACATGTGATATGTGTCGTCTTTTTTTTGCACTAAAAGCAATGGTGAAAAAAATGGAGAGGAGCTAGACCTCACCATCCCTTTTTTTCACCAATTCATACACTTGCCTCATGATCTCCTCTTGTTGAGCTTGTGAAACTTGATAAAGAGGCTTGTTATAGGCAATGAGCTTCCTGGTAGGAGCTAATTTGCATGGTCATCATCCCTCATTTTAGAGGTAGCTCACTAGGGATGTCATCAATGAAAACATCTTGGGATCCATTTAGGAAATTAGACAACTCTAATTCCTCTTGATTCCCTTTAATGCAAGGATATGGTGTTTCCCGACTCATTAGCATCTATATACATGCTCTCTTCCCTGTAGGTGAAGTAGATTCTCCTTTCAAGGAACTTCATGTTGGAAGCAATCCATGCGGATAAACCATGGTGCCCCAATGATAACATTCTCATGTTTGAGAGGGGAAATGAAGAAATCCTCTTTGTCCACATAGCTTTGGACATGAAGCCTTAATTTTCCAATGAACGAAGTAACTGAGACGTCTTGTCCCTTGATAGCTCCATTGGCTTTCAATGCATCTCCCATCTTGTGGGCTTGTATGCCTAGCTTAGTGGTCAACTCCGTGGATATGAAGTTGTGAGTTGTACTGAGGTCAAACAAAATAAAGGCATCATGATCTTGCATCTTTTCCCAAGCATAGAAAAGGAGAAATACTTGGCAATGAGCATCCTCTTTTGGAGCTTCAAACATAAAGGCTCTAGGAGTCTCATTGCGGGCAATTCTCTTGGGGCAAGACGATACCCATGGCCTTGCTCCCCACACTTAAAACATTTGTGGTCCTTACAAAAAGCTTTTAGCTCTTTAGGAGAGAGTTTATAATTACCTTTGTAAAGTCCCTTCTCCTTGGACCGATTGTTGTTGTTGTTGTTGTTGAAATAGCCTTGGTAAGTATTTTGGGCATTGGTTTTCCTCTTGGAATCACTTTTGTCTTTATTTTCCATGGGCTTGACATTTTGTCTATCCCCTTGTTGGAAATTTGATGCACAAAGAAACTATGGTGTGGTGGATTACTTTGGTGATTACCAGGCAGTTTAGAGTTGACATACTCGGTCATCTCTTTGGGTAATCCCTCATAGAATTGTTGCTTTTGCTTGGCAAAGTCTATCTTTTGAAAGATAGTAGCCTTGAGATGTAAATCCCAAACTTGTCCACATATTTGTGGATAGACTCATGAGAGAGAAGCTTTAAACTTCACCATTTGGTAAGCGCTTTCTCCTTTGCATCACTTGCAAGAAATTGCTTCATGATGGAAACTCATAGATTTTTCCATGTCTTGGGGCTTCATTGTTGCCACAAAGGCTAGCCCACTATTGATGAGCTGATATTTGAAAGTGCATAGCTACATGGTGTAGCTTGGAGGACTCCGTGAGGCCCTCGTCTCCAAAGGCTGCATCAAATTGTTGGATGAAGGCCAGTACTTTTTCAGTAGCACCAAAGGTCTCATCATAGGTGAGAAAAGAGATACTCTTTCCTCCCTCTTTGAGCTTCTTGAGCTTTTGGGACCTTCGCCATGCAGAGTAAGCTTTGTGATGTCCTCCCTCTTGTGTTCTCTAGGAGAATATCCATAGCTTCTATCGATAGAGGAGGAAGGTGAAGAAGAAGGAGAAGATGGTGACCTCGTTCTTGCCCTTTTCTTCCTTGGTTTCCTCTCTTCCCTTTTGGAGTGACAAGGAGAAGGATTATGGGTTAATCGTTTCCTCTTGGGAGGAAACGGTTATGGGTTAAACGTTTCCTCTTGGGAGGAGTTGGCGATCATTAAGTCCGCCTTCTTCGTGGAGCCACATCTTCGGAGGAATTTAGGGATTCATTACTTTCTTGATCTTTGGATTCTTTCTCTCGTATGGGAGAGAGTCTTCTTTTGGGGGTCTCATCAAGAGGCCTCCTAAGCTCTCTCTCTCTCCTCTTAGAGAGGAAAGGAAATCCCATAAGCACGAAGTTGTTGAGTAACTTCGTCTTGCAAAGCGGGGTTGCCCATAGCTTGTTGCAACCTAGTAAGAAGATAATTATCAAACATGGGGGCATCATCATTAGCACCTTCATGTGCAAAATCAAAGTTATCAATGTTCATTCTACTCCCTTGGTTATTGTCATCCATGTTAATTAAACTTATGTGTTTACTTAGTGTATGCTTTGGCAATTCAAAACCTTAGTTGCTACTCCTCTTAGCCTTTGAAAATAGAAACTTGAGTATCTACATCCACGGCTCGAATTGGTTAATTATAGAGAGTAGTGGAGTGAGTCTAACATAGCGAAGTTGCCGAGGGATAGCTCCTTTCGGACTTCTTATGAATCAATAATGGTAAATCCGTAGGAAAGTCTAAAAAGACTCCATTATTAAGACCAAAGCTCTCGAGGTGTGCACCATATCCCACATAGTGGGCTCAACAAAATTGATAATAGATCCCAGTCCCATTTATCCTAATATAATTAACCAAATCAACCATTAATAGGCTACTTAAGGACCTCTCTTCTTAAGCAAGAAAAGAGAAACCAAATGCTCTGATACCAATGTAATGGGAATGGCCTATGAACTTTGAGATTAGCAGAATTAGGAAATTAGATGAAGCACTTTTGTGAGATTACTTTGTGAGCATAGCGGGTGAACTTAATTGATGGTAGCAACATAAACATGGTACTTAGTTAACATGGCATGAACAATACTTTTGCAAGAGAGAGAGTTTAGAGAACATGACAATAGTTGAGGACCGTATTCATACGGAGCCGGTCCCCCCTCCAATAGGCATTTGTATTATCGTTTCTCCCATCAAGAGAGACTTGGTACAATACAATATTTGTGTTCCTTGTGACCTAGGTGATGCAATGAAGATGAAAAGCTTCATGTATCACAAACATAACATAAACTTTGTAGAAAGCATTAACTATCCCAAGGCCTCAAACACCTTCAAAGGTGGAGAGAGCTAGCGGGGAATGAGGGTAGGGAAGAGGAAGAAGAAACATTCCATAGGAGAAAGAAATCATTCCATGGCCAAGACCCGGGGGATTCACTCTATAGACAAAATGGGACGCCACCTGCGAGTGGACAACTTTGATAAAACCCCTATATACGACTCATATTAGGGAATATGATCCCCCTTTCTACGCTTATACGACAATTTATGCAAAAAACTATCATACCCCTATCTTACATATAAAATTCAGGTCTCACATGATCTAAGTAATTAAAATTAATCAAAAAGTGTGGAGCATAGTGACCAACAACGTACTAAGGAACCACTTCTTTTGATAACTAGATGTACCCTCAATGTGTTTTAGTTTGAATTTCAAACTATGTGCTCGTTCAGCCTGCACTCTAGCTACTCATCCAATCTTGACCCATCTAAATTACTCAAAAAACATGGTTATAAAGTTATGTTAGGTTCTCCATGTAAATTTGCATCTATAAAAACTCATTATAGTTTTCATCCCTCAACAAATGAACTATAATCACAAAACAAGCAATTGATACAAAGCATTGTTAGTTCTTGCATGTATCATTGTAGCTATTGACTCACAAGTTTGAGGGCAGACTCTTTTGGGAAGCCATAATTTTGAAACACAAAAACTTCCTCTTATTTTCCCCTTTTCTCACTCTCCCCCCCCCCATTAAAAAAAATGATACCCCCTTTCTTATTTTTAAGCCTGGGAGATAAATTATTAGGGGCCTGTCCCCTAACTTAAACGCTTATATAACTTGTAAAAAAAAAACCCTCCCCTGCACTTACATGGTACGGTAAGTTTTCCATGGTGAATCCCCAAGGAGCCAAGAGTGTTGGTGTAGGCTCTCCCTTCTCACAAGCTTGGAGAAGGAGGTAGAGTTCCTCAACTTTTCACCAAGTGAGAATGGCTCCACAAAATGAGTATGTATGTGGTGTATATCCCTTTAGAACCCCCCTTGCTTGCTTGGGGCGAGTTGTGACTTTTCCACATGCTGCAAGCTCATTGGACCGCTCTCCCCCTAGCCAATAACATGCAGCATGCAGTCAAGTACATGGGTAGTCTTTTGACAAGTGTCCTCCTTACCCCTTAGAGAGAGAGAGAGAGCTTGAAAATATCTAGATATTTTTTTGGATGGAACTAGAAGCTCATTGGACCCCTCTTTAGCCCAGCCAATAACATTCAAGCACACCATGTGGTTAAGCTTAGGGAGAGTCTGACATGTGTCCCATGTGCCCTTTAAGAAAAGGGGTGCCCTTTGGGTGAGTGGAAGGTTAGGTGAAAGATTCCCCTAACTTTGGGACTTTCATGCATAGGAAGCTTCTCAAGCAACTTCCTCATAAAATTTGTAGGGTCTCTTTTTGACTCAAGCACCTTACCCCCCATGCATAGGAATCTTCTTAAGAAACTTCCTTATTAAGTTTGTAGGGTCTCTTTTTGACTCAAGCACCTTAACCCCATGCATAGGAATAGGAAGCTTCTCAAGCAACTTCCTCATTAAGTTTGTAGGGTCTCTTTTTGACTCAAGCACCTTACCCCCCCATGCATAGGAAGCTTCTCAAGCAACTTCCTCATTAAGTTTGTAGGGTCTCTTTTTTCACTCAAGCACCTTACCTCCCATGCATAGGAAGCTTCTCAAGCACCTTCATCATTAAGTATGACAAGTACCTCAAGTACCTTAGTCATCAAGCATGACAAGCACCTTAGGTGGAGTTCCCACCTCAAGCTCAGCCCTAGCTTGCATAAGGTCAAAGGCAAGTTTAGGTCGGGTTCCCACATCAAGCTCAGCCCTAGCTTGCCTAAGGTCAAAGGACTTTTAACACTAATTATTGAATGTCTTTAATAAAGCTAACCCTAAAGTCTTTTAAGCTCCATTAGATGCACGTTGCTCTTTGATAGACTACCTCCTTTTGGACCCCTATTGAGATGTAACCATCTCTCCTCTTAATCCCTTGTTAAGGTAAGTCTAGAAGCACTTATTGCACATTTCTCTTTGATAGACCATCTCCTTTTGGACCCCTATTGAGATGCAACCATCTCTCCTTTTGGTCACGTGTTGAGATAGGTCTAAAAGCACATGTCTGTATTCTAACTCTTGTTCCCATTTATTCTCCCACATTTATCAAACGGGTAGAGGATCCCTTTTTACCCTTTGACATCATTCCAAGATGGATGACTAATCCATTTGGTACTTGGGAGACGTAGTTGCTGCAAGCATGTCTGCTCTTTAGTCCATATCATACTTCCAAAGTAGAGTGACAAGTTCTACTTGGTGTTTGGGAGACATCGTCACCACAAACATGATTCTAAGCATGCAGACTATTTAAATGTGTGCACAATAAAAAGAGAACTAGTCTTATAAGACAGAAATATTTTTTATTTAAAATGCATTTTTATATGCTTACTTTAAGGCATCATTGTAAGCATTGACAAGGTTCACAAGGTTCATATTATCCTTAAGCTAGGTTCTTTGCATCCATTTAGCATCTTTAAAAGGATAATTCTTAAACTTAATAAGATATCATCAGATAATCTTACCGTTTCTTAATACCTTGTCTTCATATCATAGGATGGACTTAGGTTGAAGTGAATTAGGTTCCAAGATAGATTAGCTTGGACTCATAAACACAATCTTGAGTATGGACTTAGCTTAGCACAGACTCACCATAGACAAGCATGTAGTGCAAACTTGAACTATGTTGTTTATTCATGAAAGTGAGCTTTAAGTAGCTCTACAACTTGACTCCATTACATGTGGGATAATTCCCCCTCCTCTCTCCTTCACTCAGACTTTAGAACAAAACCCACACTTTACAATCCTCCCCTTGGGATTTGGACTAGAACAAAATACTGAAGATGCAATATCCATTAAGGATGATAAGTTGGTATTCACACAGGATGACAAAATCCACACAAGATGATAATATCCACACAAGAAAATAAAAGTCCTCCCCTACAAGTAGCGAGGCTGCAAAGTATGTCGTCATAGAAGACAAGGTTGTTCTCACCTTTGTCTTCTTCTTTGTCCTCTACCATGTGAGTTGATCCTTTGATAGGTCTCTTCCCTTTGTAGTTTTTGTTGTTTTTGCTGCTACTACTACTGCTTTCTCCGTTGCTACTGCATCCATTTGAGCAGCATCGTAAAGGAGGGTGTCCCTTCTTACCGCATTTGTTGCAAGGTTTGTTTTTTTAGCAATCTTTGCTATGTATCTCATTCTTCCACATTCATAACACTTTCTTCCAGTTGATGATGTCAATGATGAATATCTTTCCCTTGAGGATGACGTGACAAAAGCCCTCTTGATGATGTTAACGAGTCTTTTTGCTTTCTTTTTTCTCCTTGAATTGAGTTAAGGACATCTTGGAAAGGCGGAGCCGGTTCTTTTTCTTCAAGAATTGTGACTAAGGGGTCATAAGAGGGTGAAAGTGCACTTAAAAGTATGGCCACTTTTCATCTTTTGGTACTTTGCATTGGATGTAAGTGAGCTGTGTGACAATGCTCTTAAGCCTATTTACTAAGCTAGCAATGTCCTCCCCTTCAACCATAGTGAGCTTGTAAAGTTGTCGTTTGAGATTAACCTTACTTCTTTTAGCCCCGGCTCCAAAATTACTTTATAGGACATGCCAAGCTTCATGTGCATGCTTACATTCATCTATGAAATGCACATAGTTGTCATGCAAGGAGGTGATGATGATTCTTAATGCTTGTTCGTCTTTGGCCAAATTTTTTGTACTTGCTACGAGTGTAAATGCCCTAGTGGCTTGTTGTTCTAGGGATGTGTTAATAACAGACCCTAAACATTTTTTCATTAGGTAACCCCTTAACTTATGTGTGAAATCCTTCCCCATTGTACCTTTCTATTCCCTTCTCTCCCAGCATGCTAATAAAGGGGTCTTAGCTTAGGAGACTCTCCTCGCCAGTGTCTACCTCTTTACACGAGCACAAATTCCCCTTAGGAGATGATATAAAATTTATTTGCAAATTATTGTGCTTGGTTGCAAAAATTTAGGGTTCATTGCGAGAGAGAGAGAGAGAGAGAGAGAGAGAGAGAGAGAGAGAGGGAGGGAGAGAGAGAGAGAGAGAGAGAGAGAGAGAGAGAGAGAGAAATTCCCTTTTGTGAAGCTCCTCTTCACTGGAGTGAAGCCCCTTTTCACAATAGGTAGTTCTCTTTGCTTTGATGATGTTTTGAAAATGCTCTCCACTTGGAGATCCTGAGAGCTATGCACGAGAGATTACCCTTGAAGCTTTGTGCTTATAGCCTTATGCTTGGACTACGAAGGCTTTAGCCTCTTAGCTTTGGAGGCAAAACAGCTCAAATGCCCTAATGTTAATGCCAGTGGGATCACCCCCTGGGGAGCAAGAGCTCCATGGTCTCCAGGTGTGAGAGCTTAAGAGTTCCTTAGGCAATGCCCTACCCGTGGGAGATGCGCCTTACTAAAAGGGGAATGAAGCTTGGGTTTTTTTTTTTGGCAAGAGCGGGGGAAGAGGGGCCCTATAGGGGCAAACCCAAAACCCTCTTGGAAAACCACTTATCACATGAGAGAGGTCCGCCAGTCGGACGATCAAAGCAAGTCCTTGAGCCGATCGTGATCGCGAGCGCTAGTAGCTGAGTTAAAAGAAGCCACCGAACGGCGCTTGGCAAGGCAGGGCAGTCAGCCACGGTCCAAGCAGGCCCAAAAATTGGTCAAATGTGGTTGAGCGACTATTTTGAAATCCGCATGGGCGGCCCTTAAGTGTGAGTGCCCCTTTTTTGACTTGGCTCTACCTTTTTCCTCCTAAGTAGGGGGTTCCCACCGAGGTGGGGTCAGCTTTTGAAGCTTCTTTTCTACAAGGACTTTGGTGGGCATTGAATGCTTCTTTAGGTGTGTGTGCGCACACACACACACACACACACACACACACATGGTGATAGCATCTGACCATGATAGAATCCGGAGGGGTTTAGATTGTGCTCTGAATCACTATATCTGGCTAAAAACTGTGACATCCAACTATTTGCACTCAATTTAAATGTGAGTTGTTGCCTTATGGGAGTTTATCTCATGATTTACTATACACCTCCCATAATGATTACTCCTAACTTTTGCTATGCAGAATAAAATGGCTAAGTGAAGCTATCCACTATGTTGTCTTGGTTAGCATGGTTTAAGGAGTACCTCTAATAACCTAACTGAGTGGGAGCAGTCCCTTATGGATTTAACCCTTAGAAAGTAAAACAATGAAAAAAATCCCTTGAGGTTCTAACCTTAAAGGGTAAGAAAAATTCTATGCACTATCAGTCGCCACCAATCCCCTTTCCTTTCTGATGATGTTGGTGGCCCTGCGAGACATGTAGCTCAGCCTTTTGATAATATCTCCTCCTCTTTAGGGCCCGCTCACGATCCCAATGTGGATTGCGCACAGTGGATGGCTTGCAGCGTGTGGCCATACCTAGCATGCTGTTTGGGTGACGACTGCTGACATGCTTCTTTGCTGACACATACCCATCCACTACCCCTATATTAAGGTAAGGGGCTCTTCCCTTCACTTAGACTTGGGTCTATCTTTTAACTTTTAGTATACATGAAAAGCAGCTATGATTTAGGTTTTGGGCATTGGGTTTCTCATATATCCTGTCCCGTGCAACATTATAAACAACTTGATATTGGCAACTTGGTTATACTGGTTAAAGAAAGGGGGAATGAGAGGACAAGATGACATTGGAATTGTACTTGGCTTTCCCCTGGCACTTTGGAGATTATTTTGGGATTACTTTTGCTCACAGGTTCTATATTTCACTCAAAATCTCAGGTTTTAGATAATCTCTTGCTCTGTTGGATGATTATGACAGGTTTTTCTTACTTTACAATATTGAAAGAGGTATTTTTTTATTGCTGAAGAGAATATTGAAAGTGACTGGTTTTGCTGGTCTCTAGTCCTGCTCACTTGACTTGAGAATTTATTAAATCTAATCTATGCAATCTCTCTAGTAGTTGCTTATCATGAAAAACTTATGGAAAATTGATTTTTTATATTACATGCTACCTGAGGTGGGTATGGTATTGTTACATGGGGAAGCCTAGTGGCCTTGACTTGCTAATTGGGATTTGATATATGTGCTTCAATAAGCAGATGTCTTCTGCTAGCTATGTCTAGTTATACAACACATTTCTTCGGTTTTATAAAGAAAAGCCTGGTCTTTGGATGTGGCTAGTGATTTCTTTGGACTTGATCCTACTCTCTTACAATGGCTATATCTAGGTATAGTGGCCTGCTTTATAACAGGCTCTGGCTCTGGCTCTGGCTCTGGCTCTGGCTAATACCTCTCTGACCCTGGCTGGTACTTCTCTGGGCTGATAGTTCATCTTTTATTTTATTTTTTTAATTAAAAAGAAGATCCTTTATGGAATGTTTTACTTCTTTCAGGCTTGAACAAAAGAGCTCTGTTGCAAACACAAAGAGAAATATATCACATATTTGATTTTTTACTAGAAATTTAAAAAAAACATGGCTTTTTGCTGAAGCAACTGTTCATTGGGAACTTTTTTAAGCCAAGGACTATGGTATGATAACCTAGGTACTTATATTCACACATCAATAGAGGGCTTGTTTTGCTTTTGGCCTGGTACTGATTACATACATACATACTCTAGTTTTTGATGCTTTACTGAAAATTGGCATAAATTTTGACCGACATATGGATACTGATCTAGTTTTTGGTGCTTTACTACCTAAGTGTGTTATAGTATAGTGATATGGGGGAGAATGTTTTGACTTACAAAAAATCGGATCTCTAGCATGTTGCTTGGATGTCTGGCTTAGATCTGGGTTTTTTGAAACCATATTCATACTTACATTTTCCACCACATCTAGTTCTTGGTGGTGATGCTGCCTTAAAAAAATATATGAAAACTCTATACATAATCTGGTTTTTTAATCAGAATCGACATAAATTCTGACCGACATATAGGTACTGATCTGGTTTTTTGGTGCTTTACTATTTGTATTGTGATATGGGGGAGACTGTTTCCTTTGACTTGCAAAAATTCTGACCTGAGGAGTTGTGGTTTTACTGGAAATTGTGGTTCTTTAGCACTGAGAAGTTGAAGTTTTACTTGAAATTTTTGAGAAAATCTCTTTTATGATCTAGAGGTAGATATGCTCACTTGGTCTCTATGGTTTAGCAAGAATAAAATATTAAATAACTAAATTTTGGCTTAAACACAAAACAGGTTGGAATTTTTTTGGCTAAATATGGCATAATTCTAGATAGTTGTACTTATGGCCTGCTCACTGAGCTTGAGAATGTACTATCTAAAAGCTTTGGTTGTTATCTCAATAATACCTTATTGATGGATCATTTTGGTGCTGATTAAGGGATAACTTGAGTGTATTTTTACCATAAAAAACTAGCTCCATTGTTTGTGGCTCTCGTTGATACTTCCCTAGGCACATACTCCAACTGCTATTTTGATACCAAAGAAAATCTCTTTATGGTACTTAATGTGTTATGATTATTCAATAAGCTTAGGTTCTTGATGGCTGGCCTAAACCTGGGGTTTTTTCCATACAATGTTTTGCTAAAGAAGTTCATAGAATGATATGGAGTAGTCGACCTTTTTCATAGTAAATGGTTATTATAAAGAAGAAGTTCTTTTAAAACATATGGAGAAATTCTGATAGGATTACTTTGTATGTAGAAAAACCTTGAGATGTTATCTACTTTAATGTAAAGGACAATAGCTAGTCTAATAATTTTTAAGTTTGACATGGATAACAACTCATAGGTTCTTTGAAGCCTGCCATACGTAGCCAAGTCTAACATATATGTTGTCTTGGCTATATGGATGCATGTGAGAATTCTATCTTGTCTTAAAAAGATTTAGCTTGCTGCAGTCTGACTTTGAAAACACTTGATGATTCAACTAGGATAGTTCTAATACCTTTGTATAACTCATTTGGAATGATACTTCATTCTTATTATGTTGTATAGTTATGAATCAAAGACTAAGTTGTTTCTATACTAATCTTTGCCTAAACATCTTTAGCCAGTCGTCTTTTGAACATCTTGTTCCTTGATTTGTATTTATTATAAATAAAATAGCTACACACACACACACACACTTTTAAGCCTCTCCTGCAGCAATTCCAAAGAGTGAGGGACCTGAAAGAGAGCAAAAAACAATCAAGCTCTAGAATGTGCAAATAAAGGGTGATTTGAGCATGGATCGGGCTTTATGGGAAGCTCTTGAGATGGGCTACATACACACACCAATTGCAAATGCCAATTTTTCTAAATGGAGAACCAGTTATTGAATGCAAATGCAAGTTCCTAATGGAAAAAAATTGAATTCTAATGCTAATTAAGCTTCCAATTAGCCAGTGAGTAGTGGCCCAAGAGTCTTTAACTCAAGAATATGCTTATGCTAGCCAATGCAGTACTAATTAGTTATGTAATATTCAATAGAGGAGAAAACCTAACGGATCTAGCTAATGATGATTAAGGAATGCTAATTGTACTAACATGAAAATGCATAATAGCAAACCTAGCTAACATACCCAAGCTCTGATATCACTTGATGGGAATGGGATTGTGCTAGCTAAGGTGGATAAAGAGACACATAGTGCAAGTGTGTGTAAGCAAGATTATCACTCACGTGAATTAGGTTTCAAGATATATTATCTTGGACTCATAAACACAATCTTGAGTATTGACTTAGCTTTGCACACGCTCACCATAGACAAGCATGTAGTGAAAACTTAAACTGTGTTGTTTATTTATGAAAGTGAGCTTTAAGTAGCTCTACAACTTGACTCCATTACATGTGGGATAATTCCCCCTCTTCCCTCCTTCACTTATACTTTAGGACAAAACCCACACTTTACAAAAAGAGGATGGGGAAGGGAGTCAAGGTCCCAAGGAAAATATTGCTAGAGATGGAAATTAGATATTCTTTGAAGTGGGCTGCAAAAATCATGAAATGGGGGGAAAGGATTGCCAAAGGGGGGGGGGGAATGGTGCCACATGGCATACCCCTTAAAGAATGAATGTGTGTGTGCGTGCGTGTGTGTGTGTGTGTGTGTGTGTGTGTGTGTGTGTGTGTGAGAGAGAGAGAGAGAGAGAGAGAGAGAGAGAGGAAAATTGTGTCATCCATTCACCAAGCTGAGTGAGAACAACATCACGTACTAAGATTTATAGTAGTGAAAACTCAAAGCATGCCTTCATGTTTAATAGAAATCACATAAAAATACAAGGATTGCCAAAGGGAGGGGGGGGGGGAATGGTGCCACATGGCATAACCCTTAAAGAATGAATGTGTGTGTGTGTGGGTGTGTGTGTGTGTGTGTGTGTGTGTGAGAGAGAGAGAGAGAGAGAGAGAGAGAGAGGAAAATTGTGTCATCCATTCACCAAGCTGAGTGAGTACAACATCACGTACTAAGATTTATAGTAGTGAAAACTCAAAGCATGCCTTCATGTTTAATAGAAATCACATAAAAATACAAGAGATTTTAGGTTGAAATCTAATTTATCACAACATGAGAATGAAGGTTAATGATCCATGATCTCACATGTTATGCCCACTGGATTGAGCCCTAGGTTATGTAGGTCACCATGTCACGACTATAATGTCTAGACAATTGTCTTTTTGATAGTGTCTTTTAATGGAATCTTTCGCTTTGTTATTCTTTAGAGATATGCATTGCGTGGCAGAGAAGTGTAGCGGCTAGCCTAAGTTTTTTTTGAAAGAGAGTGGAAATTAAATTAAGAAAACAAGCAATGGATCCCACATCTTAGGGGTTGGACCCAAGTGTAGCCTATGTTGAAAATGCCTCTTCACAATAATATGGAAAAATGGTTTATGGTCTTCTCTTCCCCCACCCGGTCCGGTCCCTAGGATGGGTCACACACTAGTCTCTACAAAGCATGGCATTGAGATGTGAGAAATAGTTTTGTTGAGGCCTTGCTATTTTTATCTTTTTAATGCATTAGAGGAGAAAAGAGTTAGGTGGATCTTTAAAATTTTAATATTTCTTACATTCATTGGACCTACTTTTTCGTGTGCACAATTGAAATCTTGTTCTATTTTTAGTTTGTCTAATGGTTTGTTCTTTTTAGAGCCGTACAAGGCTTTGTAGGGCATGGCTTCCCTTTCATTTCATTGTTTTAGAATGGCAAAGAAACCATTTTAATTTTTTCACCCATCAATATTTAGTTAAACATAAAAACACAATCTAAACTTGTTCTTTTTGGCTAAAGAGGGTTTAGTGCTTGACAAATGTCCACAAAAAGGCTAAAAAGTTTGTGAATGAAAAAAAATCACGGTCTTTTAAATGCCACTTTCTAAAGTTGCATTCAACTTTTTGAAAAAAAAAAGTATTAATAAGAGTTTATTCCATGACGTAAAGTATTGATAAAGGGTCCTTTGATTTAAGTACTTCATAAAAATTTATTTTATTAATTTGTTTAATTATTTTTATATTTATTAAATTTATCTCTTTTAATTAAAAAAACATTAATATAAATTTTTTGATTTTTTTATCTTTTTAATGCATTAGAGGAGAAAAGAGTTAGGTGGATCTTTAAAAAATTAATATTTATTACATTCATCGGACCTACTTTTTCATGTCCACAATTGAAATCTTGTTCTATTTTTAGTTTGTCAAATGGTCTGTTCTTTTCAAAGCCTTACAAGGCTTTGTAAAGCATGGCTTCCTTTTCATTTCATTGTTTTAGAATGGCAAAGAAACCTTTATCTTTTTTTTATAAAATTTTTCACCCATCAATATTTAGTTAAGCATAAATACACAATCTAAACTTGTTCTTTTTGGCCTGCTAAAGAGGTTTTAGTGCAAATTTTCTTGCATGACAAGTGTCCACGAAAAGCTTTAAAAGTTTGTGAATGAAAAGAAATCATGGTCTTTTAATTGCCATTTTTTAAAGTTGCATTCAACTTCTTGAAAAAAAGTGTATTAATAAGAGTTTGATTCCATGATGTAAAGTATTGATAAAGGGTCTTTTGATTTAAGTACTTTGTGAAGATTTATTTTATTAATTTATTTAATTAATTTTTATATTTATTAAAATTATTTTTTTCAATACAAAAAATATTAACATAATTTTTTTATTGTTTTTATTTTACGTCTCATTTTATTTTGTTTGAAAATGTCGATGTACAATGTGCACCTTTCACAGTATTTAAGTGGAGCCCTTCGTAATATACAAACCATTTGTGATTATATATGTATGATAGATAATACAATTTTATATTAAAACATAATAAAAATTTCATGTGATTGTAAGCACATATTTAAACTTACACTCCGTCATCTCCTTTTAACTTAGGTGGGAGGCCTTCATGCCTCCTCGCCTTGTTTTAAAGGTGGAGCTACATCTCTTTTATTATGTGTATCTTTCTAATTGTTTAAAGGAAAATGACTTACACTACTTTTTTTAAGTTTTCTTCAGTAAAGAGCCTTTTTCACAAGGACAAGCAGCTAAGACTCTCTCTCTCTCTCTCTCTCTCTTTTTCTTGTGTGTAAGCAAGGCATCATGAGATTTGATCTTGTTGCAATCTAGTTCTTTTTCTTGTGTATAAGCAAGCCATCATGAGATTTGACCTTGTTGCAATCTAGTTCTTGTTTTCTTATTTGTGCTCTTCTTTATAGTGGTATTTCTCTCACATTGTGATTTATATATTTATACTATATATATGCAGCTTAAAATTTTCAAGGAAGGAAAGACCCTTCACGTGTCACTCACTCCTTCACTTCAAAGAAAAACTTACAAAATATCTCATTTCTCTGAAGCTTGGAATCTCAGAATCTGTGAACCTTTTCAACCTTTAATTTTTAACCTTTCAAGTTAAACAAATGAAAGGGTCACGGTGGCTTTCTAAAATAACAAAAAAATGAAAATTTCATTAGGTTGAGTTTAGCTAGAACTATATAGGGTAAAGCATTGTTCATGAATATCTCTTTTATTAAGGGACTGAGTTTCCTCCTTCCCTTGCAAAGAAGCAAACCGGAAATAATACTCGAATTTTTGAATTTGCAAGATTTTTGAACTAAGTTCTCACATATTTCACCATTTTTTCTCTACTTTACCATGGTTTGCTCATTTAGTGAGAGTGTGCGTGTGTGTGTGCGCGCGTAGAATAAATAAATATATGTATGTGTGTATGTATGTATATGTATAGAATTTACAAGAATTATGCAAGGTGAAGCTTCACTTTAGCATTCTAAAAGAATAGAATGCAAGTGAAGAGTCAAGGCCTGTAAGAATGTGAAATGAAAGATGAAAAATGAAGATTTATTTAATATTTTAAAATGGAATAACATTTAAGGTAAGTTTCCATCATGGCACTGAAAACAATGAAAGTCTGTCTAACCCAACACAACACTAAGACTTCTTTTAGAAAGCCAAAAAAAAGTTTGACTTCACTTTTTCTTTTGGAAGCCAATCAAAAAGTGGCTCAACTTTGCTTTTGGAAAGCCAATGGTCATAAGAATTAAGAATTTAAAAAATTGTTCGTATGTACACTAGTCAAATTTTACCAGTTTACTTCAATCCAAACTTGGAATCTAACTAAGACTTTTCAATTAATACACTAAACCTTAAGTTTAATCGAACACTGATTTTGAATAGCTCCAAAATGTTTTTTTTTTGTGTATGTGTATGTGTGTGTGTGTGTGTGTGTGTGTGTGTGTGTGTGTGTGTGAGAGAGAGAGAGAGAGAGAGAGAGAGTGTGTGTGTGTGTGAGAGAGAGAGAGAGGGGGTCTCAAAGAGAGTGCCATATTTTTTTTCTTGATCAAATAATTTTAAAGTAAATCTTTTATACTATATGTGAAGCAACTTAAATTTTTTTGAGGAAGGAGAAGGCATGCATATCACTCATTGCTTCACTTGAAAGAAAATCTTACAAAATGTTTCGTTCTCACTAAGCTTCCAGTATTTGAACCTTTTGAGCTTTTAACACTCTAACTTAAAAAGTAAAAATAAAAAGAAAGTTTGTTAGAACCTTTTCGACTTTCAACACTCTAACCTATAAAGTAAAAATAAATCGAAGGTTCGACTCTTTTGAGGACTTTACTTTACTATTCCTTTTGAAAGCCAATTGATGGTCTCTCAATTTTGCTTTTGGCTTTCCAATGGCCATAAAAGTTCAAACTTTAAGAAATTATTTGTATGCACAAGCAAAATTTTGCAAGTTTGCTTCAAGGAAAACTTTGATCTAGCTAGGATTTTGTAATTAATACATTAAACATTGATATTAATCAATGGTGATCTCAAATAGTCTCAAAATGGAAGGGTGCACGTACGTGCATGCACGTACGCACGTGTGTGTATGTGTGTGAGTGAGAGAGAGAGATCTCAAAACAAGTGCTAAATCTTTTTCTTTGATTAAAATAATCTCAAAGTAAATCTATCTATTTTATTTTTTAATGGAATTTTCAAGCTCTTAGCCATACCTCTCAAACCTGTGCACACAGATAGTCCATTTATGGTAGTAGGAGCTTGGAGATGTTGGCGCGATTTTGTGGCCTTCCTGTGGAGAGAGAGAGAGAGAGAGAGAGAGAGAGAGAGAGAGAAGTTTACTCAACGTCAATTGCAAACATTGCAACACACGTCAATCAAAGCATGCGTATGTGTGTGTTGGGAGGGAGGGGGAGAACACACACACACACACACACACACACAAAGAGAGAGAGAGAGAGAGAGAGATCATTAAGTTGGATTGTTAAGAGCAATAGCTTAGGTAGGAACCATTCAAACACTAAGTGTGCTCCCTCTAAATCATTGGTTCACTCGGCAAATGCAAACTCTTTTGTAGACTCGGCTAGCTGGCCGCGGAGCTTGAGCATGTGGCCAGTGATCATGTGGGCGATCCATCCTGCGTGAGTCGAGCAAGCACTCTTAGGAGTGGGCAATGGGCGTTCACTGGTGCCGAGAGTGGCAGGGTTGGTCATCATACAAGGGGCTATCCTATTTATTGTCTTGGCAATGTGCAATAGGCTGAGTGGTATGTCATCATTTCGGCTCCCTTTGTTTACCCATGAGATGTAGCTCTTCACTCAGCTAGCTTGAATATGTAGCCAAAGTGCATCACCAATTGAGTAGAGAGAGAGAGAGAGAGAGAGAGAGAGAGAGAGTTTTATTGATGTGTGTGTGAGTGTGAGGGCATGTGTGTGATGAGAGAGAGAGAGAGAGTTTTATTAACGTGGGTGTGGATGTGAGGGGTCGTGTGTGTATGTGGGGAGAGAGAGAGAGAGAGAGAGAGAGAGAGCTAGGTGCATCCATGCTTCGCTCCTCTGCCATATCGAGAGATGGAGATGCATGACCTATTCTGTAAAAAAGGTAAATTGTGTGCTCATTGTCTCGGCTAGTTTTTGAGCTTGCAATCAAAAAAATTGACAAAATTAGTGTGAACATCATCAAATGCTTCAAATTTGGACCAAAAATTTGAAATAATTTCAAGGGTGTTCTTATTTTAGAAATGCTTGTGGCAAGCATTATGAGTACTCGATGTAGCAACAACATCAAGAAAAGGCAAGTATTCAACAGTAATAAGTACATAAGAGGTACACCTTTAACCTGTAGGATTACGTCTTCAAGGAAGTCAATTGCCAGCATTACCAGAAGTGTGCACAACACTCATCTTTAATTCCCTGAGAGCCCCTCGAGAGATTGTACCTTTGAGCTACCAATCAATTTGAGTTATTATTTCTATAAATTCATACCAATTTTAAGTATTTTATAATGGGTTTTCTTGAGTTTCGAGGTGCTTACATACTTCACACCTCTCCTCTCTCCCATTACACTTTGTGCAGCGTCTCCTCTGGCACACCAAAGAGCCAAGGGTATGCTATTTACATGCCTAGAATGTCATTGAAGACAAGTAGGATGCCCACACCCACCAAAACACCAAAAAAGGAAAGAGTAAAGGCTAGAGTGAGAGGGGTTGGAGCGGCATAATAACAGCATGGACAAACTTTACTCACAAAAGATAGATATTTCACCAAATACCAAAATTTAAGAAAAGAAGAAAGAGCCTTGGAGAGGCTAGATATATTATGTCCATGGACTCCACTAGAGAGAGATTAGAGAGACAGAGAGAAGGTTGAAACTTTGTTTCATAGAAATCTTTGGGAGGCGTATGTGGAACCAATGTATTAAGGGTTGTGAAGGGTTGGAAACACCATTCTCAAACCTTCGGGCTACGCCTCCTTTTGTATTGAACTTTTCACACCTCCCAGGAACCTGCTAAAGGCTCTTTAACTATACCTACAACAACATTACCATGCATTTTCCAATACAATACCATTATAGATTTAAAAATCCATATTTATATCTCAACTTCAACTTGATGTTCTACTACAGAATCTGCTATTTAGAGTAGATCATTGTGCACGTATGTCGCACGTGTCAATGCAAGGAACTTGCCGATACACCGTGTGCGAGCCACAAATGGCTCCAAGCACACAACAAGCCTAAACTAGTAAGCTCAAAGAAGACGATGGTGTGTCACTCACCGCTCTACGCTTGCTTCGTGGAGGATTCCTCACCGCGAAGAAGAAGGAGACGCCGCTACGCCGCGCTCAACCGCTTCACCGCCGTCGTGCCTTTGTAATGCTCGATCGCCCACACACTCCCTCTCTCTCCCTCTCTCACTCTCTCTCTCTCTCTCTCTCTCACACACACACACACACACAAAGAGATGAAGAAGAAGAAGAACGAGATGGAGCAAGAGCACTCTTCAATTGCACAAATGAGAGAATGAGTGAATTTTAGGTTTAGTTGACTTTTATATGAGCTTTTATATATACATTCCCTAAGATTGGGAGATTGAAAAAAGAATCAAAAAAAGAATCTTCTAAAATATGAGTGAATCAAAAAAAGAATCTTCTAAAATATGAGGAATCTCATGGCGTGCTATATATTAGTAGATAGAGGGTGAAGAGGACATTCTAACTGTCAAACCTCCGCCAAATTTGGAGTTTGTTTACAGAAATTTATCCATGCGCCCGTTTTGGTAGAGAGAGGTAAAGTCAAACTCCTTAAAGGGCCCCTTTGTGAGTCCAAATTTTGCCTAATGCAAGATCCACTCGAATGACAGAATCTTGGAACTGCAAGTAGACATGGTTTTTAGACCAATCATGCACCATTTTTGCTTCCCTCATGAAAGGACGTCCTAAGATCATCTCCGATGCCATAGTATGTTTGGAGAAATCCATAACAATAAAGGTAATCCTTATTTTATGTCCAAAGACTTTGATCTTGAGATCTTCTAGCATCCCAATAGGTTTAACAATAGACCCATTGGCCATCTTCACTACTATGGTTGTGGTCGCAAGGTGAGGTCTTCCCATAGTTTCCCAGTAATTTTTAGTCACAATGCTAACCCCAGCGTCACCATCAAGGATTCCCTTCACAGTTAATCCCTTAGTAGTGATTGGTATAGTCGCATTAGAATCATCACCCTCAAAGTATTGTCTCAACTTGTTAACAGGTATTTCTATAACAAAGTTCTCATCTAGGTTGGGTTGTGGATCTATGTATTCCTCCTCTATTGGCATCCCCCCAGCTCCATCCATCTGTGCAAATTGTGGTAGCCCAAACTTCAGTTCTCCATTGAGGAAGTCTCGAAGAGCTGAGACTAGCTCGGGGTCTTTATATAGTTTGGACATGATGGTGGTTCTAACTTCTGAAGACATGAAATCCATCAATTTGGCAATGTTTAATGGCACCTTCTGGCCTTGAGTCCCTTGACGTGGGGAAGATGGGATCTCCATTTCTTCAATAGGATCAGGTAGTCCCTTTGTAAACATTCTTTCCATCAAGAAGTGAGTACGCCCACTTTCCCATGACTTTAAGTCACTTTCTTCTTGGATGACACTAGGTATGTCCAAGGGTCTATGGACTTGGTGAGGTTATTGTTGCGTAGGGAACACGATGTCTGTAATTTGGATCTTCTTAGGTGATGGTTCTAGATCCCTTTGGGTATCTTCTACCAAACTCCTTAATTGCTTGACTCGCTCAATCTCCTCTGTAGGGTTTGGGTAAGTTCCTATCTTCTTTTTGGATCCTGACCATTGTGGCTCATGAAGATCTTCCTTGTTGGTTTCTATGTTAGTGGTCGTTTTGGTCTCCATTGTTTCACCTAAATCAGAATCTTCTTCAACGTCGTTCATATATACGGGGTCGTCACCACTCCCTATGTTGGTCTTTGAACTGGGGTCTGACTTCGCTGCTTTTTGCGATCTCTTTCTTCGTGTTTTCTTCTTTTTCTGAGATTGAGCAATTGATGCCGTGTCTCTTTCCTCAAGAATATAATTTTGTTTTTGGAGCATCGATCGTGTGAGTACGTTTACTAGTACCACGAGTGTACTTGGTGATGGCTCCTTGGTAACTTCAATCAAGTTTAATGGCGTGATCTTCGGTGCATTTGGATTATTTGGACATTGGGCAATCAAATGATCTATGCCACATCGATTACACATGAGTATCGGCATTGTAGACGTGCTCGCTTGATTGGTTTGCATTAGTGTGGCATTCTTTTGTAGCCTAATAGGACACTCGGCTACACGATGTGGACCTCCACACTCATAGCATTGAAGAGGTGGTCTCTTAGCGGTGTAATTGATATTTTGGCCTCTTGCCGCAAGAGCAGCTACTTGATATACAGGTTTGACTTGTCCCCAATAGTCCTCCATGTAGTATTGTGGGCTTTCTTCAAGCACATCCATCCCATAGGCGATATTAGGATCTATATCTTCCTCATAGCCTTCCAAACAAGAAATAGATGACTCGCAACCCACTTGATTCACAGAAGTGATTCTCGGATGTGGTGGTTGAGGTCCTAGCACTGGAGGTGGTAAGGGTGTTGTTTGAACAACATTTTGGGCCCTAGGGACCATATGTTGTGATTTTTGATCAAGAGGTGGGGCCGGCATCAATGCAGGCACTCGAGGTGTGTCTATCCATGCTAAGGTTGGTCTATTGGCCATCGCGCGCTTAAATACTATGCAATCCTTAGCTTGATGACCATACCTTCCACAGGCATTGCAGTTCCCATTGAATTTTACTTTAAAAGTAGGGCATTCACTGGTACTATGCGGTCCATAGCATACTGAGCACCATTGCTGCTCCCTTCTTGGATACATATGATTGTTTTGCGGAGCACGATTGTCTCTAAGACTCTCTTGAATAGCCTTGGTGAGATCTACGAAACTCATCTCAGATATCTTTGGCTCCTTAGCAATAGGCTTTAAGGTCATTGGCTGATGCCCCGATGCTTGTGAGCTAATAGATTTAGACTCAACAGACACTCTTTCTCCTTGAATCATTAAATTATCCTCCAATTGGATCGCATTGGTGGTGACTGCTTCCCAAGTGGTGATACCTCTAATGACTAGGCCATTGTAGATATCCTCATGTCATAACCCCCTAATGAATGTATCAAGCAATTGGTTATTGTTGAAGCGCTCATTTGGATTACAACGAGAATTCAAATGCTTCAAGCGACTTATAAAGTCTCTCACCGACTCTCCTTCCTCTCGTTGGGCTTTCTAGAGCTGAGAGGCTACACCCCAAAGCACTCCCTCTCGTATGTATTCTTTTAAGAACAGTCTCCTAAGAGTAGGGTAATTCGTTTTTTCTTCCACCCTTAGGGTTCTATACCAATCCCCAACCTTTCCACTTAAGGTTAGGCTTAAAGCATTTCTCTTATGCAGGTCATTGTGTTCTCCTAGAGAATCGCATATTTGTTCAAACACTTCGATATGCTTTCTCACATCCCCGTCTCCACTAAATTTTTGTGTGAGCTTGGCTATTTGTACTGCCTTACTTCTAAGCTCTCTATCAGGCGTGTTACGCATATTCTCAGCAATAGATCAACCAATAGCTTGAGCAAATGTTGCCAAGTCACCTAAGTGAGCAGGCACCGTGGGTGAAGGCGCTCCAGAGACTACATGTGGAGTAGGTATTGGCATTGGGCTTGGCGCATAGGAAGCCCTTGGGTCCCACGTTGGGTACCATGTTGTGCCATGTGGTGGTCCCTAGTTCATATAAGTGGCCCTAGGCATAGCAGACGTCGGATGTGACATGCTAATGCTAGCCGGTATAGTCCCACGGAAATAAGAACTTGTGTATTGTGGTTGTGGACCATAGGTAGTTGAGACAATGGGAGGAGTAGAGACTACATGAGTACGATGACCAATAGGTGCATACGATTGGTACGCACTTGTAGGTACTATTGCAAGCATTGAGCTACCATGTAGCGGTGCTTTACTAACAAACGAGGTCCATGGAGTATTTCTTGGCATGCCCATCATTGGGGTAGGCATGGTAGCCGTGGTGTCATCAACGGAAAGATGAGCTAGACTTGGAAAAGTAAAGCTATCACTTGTGGGCTCAGATTGCATTGAGACCCCTGGCGAAACAACATATGGGGGATCGATGGGACTCACTGGGGGAGTCTCCATTTGTGATAGAGTGGGTTGTTTCCCTTTGCCCGTGTCTAAAAATCGCATAGGACCCGTCGAAGGTATGTTTCTTCCTCGATTTTGCCTCTCGGACTGGATAATCCTATGGATGACATTGCAGATCATGTGTTGTTGTTCCTCTAGACTAGTGGCAGTAGATGTGGATTGTACAACTTCTAACCAACCCACATGGTATGTGTAGCCCATGTATAGGTCGGTCAAAGTCTCCGTGTGTAGGTCATATTTCCAATTTTCATTGAGAAATACCCCGTCCAAACTTGGTGTACTAGAGGGTTGTCGTGAGGTGGATGCAATGTTGCTTCCCGTGTTTTGACTTTTAGTCACCGCTACCTTAGAGGCGACTTTGGAAGGTGGTAGCTCGGTAGGGCCCTCATTAAATGAGGTTGGTAGAATGTCCACGTGGACACTCTGAGGGAGTGTGGGGTCTATAGGAGATGTGAATGGTGATTCTACTTCCCCACCCCCTTCGTTTACATCACTAGCCGTAGGTTCAGAGCGCGTAGCTCTACTAAAAGTTTCCATCAAACGGCTAAAAACACTAGTTCCAGGTTGTTGGGCCCAGCTAGGTACGGTTTCATTTGTTCCCCCGGGGCTTTGTGTAAGATGCTCTTCCATAATATCGTAGTCAGAGGAAGAGTCGTTAGCCGCTATATTTGGGTCTTGGATTGCACTACCTTGGGTCCCCGCCGAGGGCGTAGACCCTAGCGTGGAAGGATAGTGAGTACCCCCGTAAATCGAAGCACTAGCTAGTTGTTCGGACTCTAGCACACGACCATAGCGTAGATACATGTGCTTTGGGTGCCCTACCAGTGTCGGCAAGTACCCTCAAAGGTTACTTGCTTTGTTTTGTGGGTGTTTTGCACCTCGTTTTCTACTTGATTTTTTCTTGTTTTTGATGTTTTTTGAATGTTTTTTAATGTTTGATTTTTTTGATTGAAGTGTGTGATAGCTCGAAACAAGCGTATCACTTAAAGGGTCGTTGTGTGCTTTACAGCATAATTTTCGGGCATCCGACGTTCCGTTGGTCCTCAAAAAATCAATTTTTAGCTACGTGTGAAGCTCAAATTCGTTTTTTTTTAAGGCAGCTGAGGTCTAGGCCTGAGCGTGAGTTTGGGCTTGGGTCTGGGAGATATTCCCAATCCCGGTCCTACCTTTAAATTTTTATTTTTATTTTTTTTTATTTTTTTTTAAGGATAAGGTCGCCGCGGTCTGCGCGAGAACACACACTCTATCTACCTACTTCTAACTAATATACCTACTCTTACACACTAACACACTCTATTAACTCTCACTAATCTATTTCCTACTTACTGTACACAGAAAACTAACTACCTTAATACACAGAGAATAAACACAGAACCTTTGAAATCTCTATTAACAAAGAAAACTAACTACCTTAATACACAGAGAATAAACACAGAACCTTTGAAAACTCCATTAACAAAAAAAATGCACAGTATAACACCAAATCCCTCTTCTCAACACACACACACTCTTTCCTTACCTTTCCTACAATAGAAATTGCACCACGGAGAAGCACAAAGTGCTATTCGAGCTTCATGTATGGCATTCCTCGGCAGCGGCGCCAAAAATGTGCGTGTATGTCACACGTGTCAATGCAAGGAACTTGCCGATACACCGTGTGCGAGCCACAAATGGCTCCAAGCACACAACAAGCCTAAACTAGTAAGCTCAAAGAAGGCGATGGTGTGTCACTCACCGCTCTACGCTTGCTTCGTGGAGGATTCCTCGCCGCGAAGAAGAAGGAGACACCGCTACGCCGCGCTCAACCGCTTCACCGCCGTCGTGCCTTCGTAATGCTCAATCGCCCACACACTCCCTCTCTCACTCTCTCTCTCTCACACACACACACACAAAGAGATAAAGAAGAAGAAGAAGGAGATGGAGCAAGAGCACTCTTCAATTGCACAAATGAGAGAATGAGTGAATTTCAGGTTTAGTTGACTTTTATAGGAGCTCACCTCATTCACACTTGGGCGCCCATGCTTAGCCAACTAATCCCTTGAATGTTCTAGTTAGAGTGCGCCTCTCATCGACGATCACTCTTACCCTTTTTCTATTGGACCGACAAGCCCAGTACCTGACTCTACCAAATAAATAATACAATGTCCGCCGTAGGTTACAACGTCCGTCTCGTAGGTGATAGGGTGTCCGTGAGCCGTGAGGGTTAACAATCATTGTAGAGATGATCACCTCTTAGGATTTTAAAAATAAAGCCACCCCAAAAAAAAGGACCAAGGATGGTGACACTCCATTGCTCAAGAATCTTAGGCCTTTTGCCTCCTCTTTGTTTTTTTAATCACAGTTCAACATCTTAACTTTTGCACAAGTATACACACAGTTCTATTGCATGGCCAAACCACAAAAAGAGGGAGAGACAAAGAGAGAAGAGAGTTTTTCTCTTTTGTAAAAACAATTCAAGAGATCCTATAGGCCTATTGTCATAATAATCAATATCTAATTCTCCTAAATGATTTTCTCATGTTAAACTGATCATTTAATATGGGGAAGTGCCAGGGGAGAAAAAGCTAGAATATTGGTTAAGCTAGCAGACCGCCCACAGTAGGAATCCAAAGGAGGGAAAATAGGGATCCAAAGGGGGGGGCCATCTGCAAAAGATCCATGTGCAACAATGGGCTAAAAAGACCCTAAGGTTCAACCCATTAAGACTTCCAAAATGTTAAGGTTCCAAAATTCAAAGGTTGTGTCCAAAGGTCAACCATGGGGGAATTGGATGCTTTGTGTGTGTCAAAAAAGTCTTTACAAATCCCTACTGAGGAGGGGGCGAGCCTAGCTTGTAGGGATGAGAGAGAAAGTCACACACACACACACACACACAAGCTCCCTTTACACAAAGGGAATGAGGGACACATGTCAGCTCCCTAGCCCAGATGCCCACAAGGTGTACCCAACTTCTATTGGATGGCCTTGGAGGTGGACCAATGAGAATTAGGCTAGAGTAAATCTAGTTTAATTAATTTAAAAACACTTAATAAAAGAACCAATGAGAATTAAGTCCTCTAGAAGACTATTTGACAGTCTCCCAAGGGGTCCAATGAGCATTCAGCAGCCAAATGGCTTGCCTGATTCCTATTGGCCAGGAGGCAAAGGGGTCCAATGAGAGTTTAGTTGAATTATTAAATTACCTAAAGCTCTCACAAAAGGGGAAAGGGCGACACATGTCAGAAGGCTATCACTTATACTGCTTAATTACCATTGGCTAGGCCTTGGGAGGTCCAATGAGAGGAGAGCATGAGCAAATAGCAAGAGGGGTCGACCAAGAGAGAGAGGGGGCTAATTTTTGTAAGGCATTATCACACACACACACACACACACACACACACAATCTCATGTGTAAAGTAAAGAAGACTCACTCTCCTTCTCAAGCTTTAATGGAAAGCTTATCACCTACTCCAAGCTTGTGAGAAGGGAGTCCTACACCAACAACTCTTGGCTTTGTGATGCAAATCCAACCAAGAGCCAAGCTTCAATGCATGCTCATCTCCTCTACCATGCTAATTACTAAGTTAAGCTATGCTAATATGAGTGATTATGTGAGGAGATGTACATCTTTCTCGTAAGAATACTCCTTCTTCCTCTCAATCTACTCTCATACCCTGCTAGCTCTCACCATCTTTGAAGGTGTGTGAGGTCTTGGGTCTGAGACCGGAGATAATTGATGTTGTGTTTGCTAAGTGTTTTGCTTAGTACATGAAGCTTTCATCTTCATTGCACTAGCTAGTCTTGAAGGAACACAAAGAATTGTATTGTACAATGTCTCTCTTGATGGGAGAAACCATAATACAAAGTCTTTTGGAGGGGGGACCGGCTCCATGCAAATCCGGTCCTCAATTGTTGTCAATAGTTTAATTTCTCTCTCTTTTGAAAGTATTTTTCATGCTATCTAACTAGGTGTTATGCTTTTTGTTGCTCTCTCCACCCAAGCACTCTTGTAATTCTCATTAGGAATCTATTCTAATGGAATGCCCACTATGTTCATGCTAATTTCCGCTGCACACAAGTTTTTAGTCCATTAAATGTTACACCTATCAACAACAAGCCCTTAAGTCAAGATGTGTAACTCAAAAGAAAATTAATAGAACCAATCTATTGCACTTAGTTGAGAGAGAGAGAGAGAGAGAGAGAGAGAGAGAGAGAGAGAGAGATCATATTTCCTCTTCAAATATTAAATATGACCTATGGAGCCAAATGAAACATGTTACATACAGTTTTGAGCTGATCAGAGACTCTCAAACTTGCAAGGGCATATTGTGCATAAACTAAGGGGCTCATCGCATAAATGCCCTATCTCGTACACCAAAGAGGGTGGAAGATGAGCTAGATTGTTTTCATGATATGGATTACAAATAAGGGGATATGTTCAAGCGTGTATAGAGAGAGAGAGAGAGAGAGAGAGAGAGAGAGAGAGAGAGAGAGAGAGAGAGAGAGATTCCATACAACAATTAAGAGAAAAAAGAAGAAGAGGAAAGTTTTTTAATGTCAAAAGAGCAATCGAAAGAGACCTCGAAGCTTAAGGAGATAAGACGTGAACTCAAAGTTAGTGAAAAAGGGGATACCCTACATGGATACCAAAAAGGTAGGTTTGCTCTTAGCCATCGTGGCAACGTGCAGATCACATACTAGTACATATATAATGGAGCTTAAATTTTCCATGCAAGGAGAGGCCTTCCACGTGGCATCCACTGCAACTTGCACAAGTGTCCACGTTTGGAACACCATGAAATAACTGCAACTTGACAACCTCAGCGCTTGAAGGTTTCAATCTAATCTCGACCTGCAACAACTGCTCGTGCTTAACAAACTAAAATGGCTATTGAGGAGCTCCCTTTTTTGTGCAAAACTTACAATTGTGAGTAGATTATACGGAAATATAAAAAATACAAGTTCTTGTCATGCTCTTGTCAAGCCATGATAGGTCCACACGATCATCAATACATCAACTGATGGAGCCACCCCATGGTAAGAAAGAGCTTGTGCATTTACCCTAGAAAGTTAGTCACAGTGACGTTTAAGGCTTTGTTCCATTAGTCTGAGTCAAACTATATCCCAATGGCAATAATCATCTCTCTACTTTCTTGGATTATCTTTATGAATTTGGGTGTTTCCAATTTGCTCTCAAAGATAAGACTATCCTTAGCCTTCCAAACCTAATGGAAATAATCCTTTCATTGAAGAGAAGGGTAAATACCTAATATCCCCCCCCCCCCCCACGCCCCCTCCCTTTTCCCTATTGTTTTCTATCACCCCACACACACACACACACACACACAATAATGGAAATAACAAAATGCATCGATTGTGCATACCTTGTCCATTTGTAGGGATCTACAACTAGTGTGCAAAGTAGAGCCTTCTTTTCTCCACGTGATCGTTTTGTGAACACGCGGTAATAATGCTTGTTGTTGGCATACGATTAGTTCATAGGTGGAGGTGTGCGATTGGTTGTTTGCTTGGTGTAAGAGAGAGAGAGAGAGAGAGAGAGAGAGAGAGAGAGGGAGAGGGAGCGAGGGAGATAGAGAGATTAGGAATTATTAAAAGGTTATTGTTAAATAAGTCCTATTGTAGAGAGACGGGGAAATGTTGGATGTTAGAGTAGTGTCAAAATAGTGTAAGTTAGAGAGAGAGAGAGAGAGAGAGAGAGATTAGGAATTATTAAAAGGTTATTGTTAAATAAGTCCTACTGTAGAGAGAAGCGGAAATGTTGGATATTAGAGTAGTGTCAAAATAGTGTACGTTAGAGAGAGAGAGAGAGAGAGAGAGAGAGAGAAGGGGGGGGGGGGGGAGAATAGAGAAAGACAGGGTGAGAGAGAAAGAGATAAAGAGGGAGAGAGAGAGAGAGAGAGAGAGAGAGAGAGAGAGAGTAGGTGATGAGATATTTTTCACATTGCTAGCCATATTACACCACAATGAGAGGAGAGAGAGAAAAACATAGATTTGCAATATCCATTGGGATTTATTCAAGCAATAATTTTACAAGCAATGCCATGGTTGAGAACTTGAGAGCAAATTATCACAAGACCAAATGGAGGGTCCTTATGCTTCCATGCAAGTGCATTAGATAAAGGGGTATCTTGTTACTTGCCACCATCACCCACAAAAAAACAAGAAATTGTTAGTCTCTTAGGTGGAAGGCAGGTGTTATGAGATACTCCTACATGTTATAGATGTCCATCTAATGCAAAAATAAAAAGAATAAGTGACATAAACCTGGTTAGAGGGGTCCATTCTAGAGTAAGTGTAGGTGATGATGTTCTTGGCAGCAAGTAAGAGGTGTACAACTCCTTGGTGGAAAGTCTTGGAAAAGTAGTCACCTTATATAGGTGCTCATCACTTCACTTTTTCCTCCAAGAGAGGAGTCGGTCAAGAGGAGTGGGGCATTTACTTTGCAATGAGAGGGGGGTTGTCATTTAGGAGCATCTTTCAAAAAAATGTGTATGGTTGTGAAAGAGACTCACGTTGCCCTCTTTTCCCTTTTCGTATTTGGGTGGTGGCCCCTATGTTTTGTTAGTTATGAGGGGTCATCCCAAAAGGAGTGAAGAGGGGGTTTCCATGTCAATGAGCGTTCCTCTTGTTAGGGGTGTTTCCATGTCAATGAGCCCTCCTCTTGTTAGGCTTATGGGGACAAAGAGAGAGAGAGAGAGAGAGAGAGAGAGAGAGAGGCCCACCTCCATCCAGACTATGAGGATTTGGTTTGTATTCCCTGTTTAGGGGGCACTAGGCCCCCCTAAGGGATCCTAGTGCCCTCCAATTTTAAGGTGTTCCAAGACTTCTCTTAACAAGCATGTATAGGAGGATGCTGCGTACCCCTGTAAAGGGTTTCTAACCAGCCTCCACAGTTTAGCCTTTTCAAAACCATTATGGAAAAATGCTTGGATTGGCACCTGGATGTCCCAAGCGCTTCTAATGGATAGGAAGGATTGGTTTGATTTGTGAAAGTATCACTTTATGTGCCCAATCAGCAAGTCGATTACTTGCTCTTTGTAGGTATTTGATGGGTCGGCAAGGGAGATTCTCCTCTTTTTTGTTAAGGTGCTTGATCAAGAGTCCATTCCCAATTGATAATTGAAGGTTGAGGAACTTCGCATATGTGCCCATGCTACTCTCAATGGAGAGGCACATAGGGTCGATGGTTTGGTTGGTCATGAAGTATAGGAGGTCCCTTGAGTCAATGATAAGAATGCCATCAAAGTAACGAAAGGGGGATCCCAATTGTTTGAGAGTGGTAGCAGAGTTTGATAACTTGAGGGTTGAGCAATGAACTCAAATTCCAAGGAATGTAGGTAGAGATTGCACCATAGGGGGGAGCATGCCAATCCCATGGGGATCCCATTTCTTTGACAGAAGACTCATCCTTGGTTTTGTACGTACATGTTGTTGATAAGCCAAGAGTGGATTCCCAACACTTGTTGTAGGGGTGAAGGATAGGCCTGATTTTTATGAGTGGGGGGACCATGCCCCTTCCATACATTGAGTGGGGAATCTCTTAAAAGAGATGTATGGTTGATTGGCAAGGGAGAATGCTATACTTATAAGCTTAGAGATATGATGAATGAGGCCATCCTTTCTTAGATGGGCGATGTTTTCATAACATCTTTTCACATCCCCAAGTAGAGGGTTGTAGCGTGCTTGGGTAGGTTCACAACACAATCATAAATTGAGTCCACTATCCACCATGATTGCATGTGAATGTTATGGAAAAGGAGGGCTTTTTGGTTTAAGTTCTTTGCCCTTTGTTTGAGATGTGCTATACATGTTTTAAGAAAGCATGCCATTAGTAGGGAAATATCCGTGTAACAGCATGAAGCTCCACCGGTTATCCATCAGAAAGAATTTTCATGACCCTTGTAAGAGGCCGTAATGAACGGCAATTCATTATTGCTAAGTGGTACCAAGGGGGATAGGTAAGCATGTATGTGTGTCAGTGTGTCCGTCATTGTTTGTGTGTGTAAGCTGAAGTCTTAGCCCTGTAGTCTTTTAGTAGCCTCATTCATAATGAGAGTTTTACAGACAAGCACAATGTTATTTGGTGCTTTATCTAATCAAGAGATAAAAAATTGCGCCTTAAGCTTCTCAATTTCTATGTGAAGGTTAGGATAGTACTTGTGTTGCCTTTTTCTAGGTAGGAAATTGGAGCAATAACCCTTTAGTGCATTGTGAGCCTCATGGACTATGATCGCTCTTGGGAGTCTAATACAATCAGTATGTATGAGTGTGTCCAAGACCTTACATAGCTCATCACATGCTTGATCAAAGTGTGGCGGTGTGGTCAAGATATATGAGAGGCCATAGTTACAAACTTGGGATAATTCCGGTGAGAGGAATGAGTGGATGTCCGTAGTAAGTACATGCCCCCACGTCGGGTTCATGTTGTCCTTGAGGTTTTCACATTGACATGTGTTTAAGGTATTTTCAAGTGCAAATACCGAACGGGTGTTACACATTTTAACCTTTAATGGCGCATCAAATGACCATGAGAATAAGCATTCGCTCCAATTCAGAGTGGTTATAAGATTCATCCCAAAGAAGAACATCTTGAAGAAGGATATTATATTACATAGGTCCATAAGAGGGTTAACAAAGCATATAGGGATAAATACCCCTTTGTTTTTGGGTTTTTTGACGAGCATCAACCATCCATAAATATCTCGAGCCACTTGAAAGAAAAAAACCAAAAAACCGGAGCAACAATCAGAAAAGGCAAGAGCGTAAGAGAGGGAGATAAACACCTAAAGCACAGGAAACAATGAGACAAATTAGACAAGAGCGTCGTGCACACCAAACAAAAAACCTCATCAAATATACAAAACATAAACCGCAAACAAATAATAGTCCAAACATCTCAACAGTACCAAGAGCAAGCAGCAGGATCAGGAAAAAAGGGAACAAATAAAGCCATCAAGACGAGAAGGAAAACAACAAGAGAGATAGATCCATCAAGATGACAGTTCTGCGACACAATTAGAACCCAGGGATAGAAAGGAAACACAAAAAAACAAAAAGCACAGCATGGTGTAAATTTACTCAATGCCTAGGAGGCATCCCAAAACAGCAAGCATCATATCAAAGAAGCTAGAGAGAGAGAGAGGAAGAGAGAGAGAGAGAGAGAGGGAGAGAGAGAGAGCAATGATTGCAAGTAAGTAAAGAGCAATGATAGTAAGCGAAGCCACAGTTTTGTGGGGTGCGTCATGTGAGAGTGTAGAGGCTTTTGTAGAGTGCTTTGAAAAAAATCTTTTTTACGTCCCCAAGATGGAGTTCAAAAATGACTTTCTACGCTCTTCTCTCTATCTTCTCTTCTTTCTCTCACTCTTTCTGTCTATCTCTCTCACTCTTTCAGTCTATCTCTCTCTCTTCTTCAAAGCACTCTACAGAGGCTGAAGCACTCTCGTACTGCACATAACACAAAACGATGGCTACATTTACAACACTAGCTCTTTACCCTAAATCCTAAACGATGGTTACATTAACGTAATTATATATACTTAAATTATACTTACTTGTAGAGAGTATGTAATTGTATATACTTAAATTATACTTACTTGTAGAGAGTATGTAATTGTATATACTTAAATTATAGGGGGGTCGGTACGTATATATTTGTTATGCATGTATGTAGGCAGTGAGTACGGGAGCATAGCACCCGAAGGTTAGACACTTCCTCTTGGATATAGTCCTTTCTTAATCATGGCATTGCGGTCATTGATCCACTCATGCATGGATTACAGCAACATACCTTCAGTTTTACCACGGTTGAAACTGTGATGATATCTAAAGAGGTTCCACTTTACCTTTGGCACTACTAGCCCCTACTTAGGTCTACTAGTATGTATATGTATCTACGTGCTTATGTCCATATATACTTGTGTACATATATATAGATGAGTTAGTAGAGAGGAAAGCTAAATCTCATATTGCTCTCTGTAATGTAGATGTCAGATGACAGACCGCCTGTTGGAGAACATTCATCTGGCTCTTCTTTTGGTTGGTTCATATACAGGTGGGCTCCCACTCGCGGTGGACATCGCCTCCAATGGACCCGAGTCTTGAGGCAGTGAGACCAAGCAAAGAAATTAAGATTATCTGTGGTTAGTAATCCTAAACGATGAGAGTTATAGTTTATTAAATGTAGGCATGGCCATCCTACACCTACTCTGCTCAGGTTCCTTCACCGGTGGTAGATCCAGACCTACAGCGGGCTACCTCTTTACGAGACCAGTACCTCCGTTCGACGGATGCATTGTTTGGCTGGTACACTCTGCAGCAGCTTGCAACCTACGGTCTTTCTCCGCAGTCCACGCCATGGGGGAGTCAAGGGACTCCTTACATCCACAGTCTCGCACCAACGGTACCTCAGTCTACTGCCCCTTCTTATCGTCCTACTCTCCTTCCATCGTAGGGTCCCACTCGTGTGGCATCACAAGGTCCCACTCCACTCTATTGCACTCCTGCTTCGTCAGAGCACCGTCGATGCACTTCGTCTAGCGGCGCGCGTCGATACTCGTCTCAAGGCAGCGAATGCCGAGAGAGACGAAGCAGCGGGGGATCTTGTGGCTTCACTTGTTTTGGTAGTGGGTGGAGATGGAGTCCCCTATTTCAGAACCTGTCGTCGCTGACGCAGAGGACGAGGATATTGATGCACCCGTGCCAGACACGTATGGGTGCTACTAAAGGATAAAATATGGCGAGGAGGTGGACTTTGGTACAGCACAGGGCAGGGCGTTTCGACGCCATCTTCAGATTCTTATACATTCGATGTATAAGAATTGTTTTGTAAAGTTTAGAGACCAGCTGCCCGATCATGCACGCTACGTTGAGGACGCGCTACATTGCTAGATTTCCAAATGTCTCCGATCAACGTTTTTCACAACAGTGGTTGGAGGGCTACATAAAAACATTTTTGAAAAATAAGCAGTCCAATGTATGGCGCACAGCGGCCAACCAAGTTAGAGATACAAACAGGAGCTATCACAGTGGCAACATGACAGATGCGGAGTGGGAGTGGGCAATGCAAGAAAAGAGCGATCAGGCTGCAACAACGGGCTCATCCTACAGACAACAATGCGAAGCTCAGGCCAGACAAACTCCCACACACTATGGCTCGGGAGGCAAAGAAGCATGGAAGGACAAATATGTAAGATTGGTTAAATTAAACCTAAATTGGTGATTATAAAGATTATAGTTGATGATTTGTTATTGTTATTGTTAACTTAGAAAAATATCACTCTTAGTCGACCAACCAGAGAGATGGTCAAGTTTCAAGAGCGGCATACAGAATTTGAAACTTGGCAATGGTTGTTCGAGAACAACCACATCTCTCGCGAGTAATTCGAGGCAACGGTTGGATCACTACAAGCGATAAGTTTAAACAAATAATTTTGTATCAAGTGTTTTGAGTTGTTTATATTTGTTTAATTTGGTTTGGGTTTATGTAGAGTCAAGGTGATCAAACATACGTGCATGTGGATGACGACGAGAAGGAGAGGAGGATCAGATTAAAAAATATTTGTCAATCTTCTCCACATTAGATTGTCAAGGTAAAGTAAATTCAATTTCAAATTTTTGGTTTTTTATACTCTTTCAAAAAACAATTGATGTTTCATTGTTTTATGCAAGTAAAAGATAAAGGTGCTCATTTGGCACCCAATTTTGAGGGGCCCAAATGAGCACCTTTATTTTTGAATAAAATTGGGTGGCCTAAATGAGCACCTTTATTTTTTGAATTGGCATTTAGCGGTAATATACGCAGTAATTGTAGCGAGTATATACCCGCTGCTATTATCACGTATATTGCCGCTTAACCACTATGGCGCTTTTTGCCGGCTGGTATTGCTGCATACGCAATATATTCTCTTTCTATTTTTCTTTGTTTTTTCACGGCAATGCTAGCGGTTTTGGAATGCTCCTCTTATAGCCGAATGGGATTTTCCCAAAGCGTCACCTTCAAGATCATGTGGTCTAGGCCTTGAGTCCACAGGGCGCGGATTCACAAAGATGTCAATGGCATTGTAGAAATGCCCCAATTGGGTAGGCCGCATCAGTACCACCACATTGGTGAGGGATTGGGCTTTGAGAAGCGAGGACCACAGAGCCTGTACCCTACAATGAGAAAGGAGGGAGGGATGCTCTACCCAAGAAGGCATGGAAGAGGAAATGGTTTCCTTGTCCTTCGTGAGGCCACTTGCAAGGCTGAGAACCATCGATGTGGGCAACATGCTCCATGCTGCACAAAAGCTCTGCAAGGCGACATCGGGGAAAAGACTTGCTCATCCACACCATTGGTGATGATGTGCAAAGGATGGAGTTGGAAGTGAGAGATGATGCGATTGCCTACAAATTATTGGTCACCACATGGTGAGTATCGCTAGGAAATAAACTCACCGTCTCTACCACTTGTGGACATGCACTTGAGAGCGCCATCAATCAATCCACTTGAGGCTACCCTTCTTCCAGCCAATTCAGGTCGCGCATAATGTGGGTGCAATTGTTCTCGTAGGCAAAGCCATCACATGACACCTCCTTCGCCTTTGTGAGCGAGAGAACTATGCTCTATGTCGAAGAGCCTGCAACCATTCAACGTCACGAAGCTATGCAATGCATGCGCAATGCCAAAGAGCCTGCGCTCATTGAGAGGGTAGATGTTGAGATGAAAACTTGCATCTTGCACATTGCACACATGGACAGTGATGTCGTATGTGGTGAAGATATGAATGTTGTTGCCCCGATGGGCGAAGTTGCGATGGGGGTTGAACGCGTGGTGCTCTAGGCCGCAATCAGAGGAGGCGGAATGCCACTTCTTGATGAAGAGGGCAATGTGCAAAAGACGAGGGAAGAGGAAGAAATAGATGTAGAAGACGGAAAGGTGAGGAGGCACGTGAAGCTTGCATGCAGGAGGAGCAAGGGAAGTGCAAGGTGGCAGATATGACTATGGCCAGGTAGACACGCAAATGGAGGGAGGACATGGCCTTGCTGCCCACGACCATTAATCCACACGTTAGGGTTCATGAGGATGTTAAAATCATAAGTTGGTACTGTGAGTGAACCCACTAGACTGGGAAGTGGGGCTTTTACTTCAAGTCAATGCTAAAAAAAAACCTAGGTTTGTGTAATCCCACCTTCAAATTTTGAAATTTACCTTTAGAAATAAACTTTGGAGGCGGAAAAAACCTACAAATTTTGGGAGATTTTTGTGTTTTTTTTTTTTCGAGATACCTGCAAAATTAAGCCAAAAACCTCTTAGTTTTTGCACTTCTAGGTTTTCTTAAGTTCTTGGAAATAAGTTTATTTAGAACACTGCTTCAAGTTCAATCATTGCCACTCACTTAACATTATCATTACCAATATAAAAAAATTGCTATGGAGAAGACCCAATAAAATACTTTTAGATAGCAAAAAGAGAAGGCACCTCTAGGGCCTTTGCCCTTTGGGCATGCCAAAAAGAAGCTATATATATGAATTATGAAGTACACAGGAACCATGAGATCACTGTTAGAAAAAAACCCGGGTCTAGTGTATTTTAACGGGCTGAAATTATAAAATCCCGGTTAGATTTTGAGCTAGCCCTTAAGAAAACCGACAAATTTACACAAGTTTTAGTGTAATTATCGGCAAAAGCTTCAAATTTTGACCTAAAAACCGGAAGAATTTCAAGTTTCCCCTTATTTTGATTGGTTAGGAAAAATGTATTTTTCTAGCCCTACATGAGATCATGTCATAGCTCGATTGATGTGGGTACGAACAGCCTTGTGAGTGGGGCTAGGGCGCCTAACGGTGGAACAATAAATTATGGCATCCGCAATGCTCATTTTATAATGTTTTCCATCGTTCCATGGCTCAATATGAGGTCAACGTCCCAGTACGAGAGGCTCGAGCTTTTGTTAATGCTTTGTAGGCTACTCGTGTGGTACAAATTGCTTGCGCGCTCAAACACACACATCGAGTCCCCTCTGGCTTTCTGCCTCTCCTTCCCCACTTTCCGTCCATTGAGACACTCACTCTCTTCACACAGACACACACACACAGAGAGCGACTTCATTGCCCCCCTCCTCCTCCTCCTCTCTCTCTTTCCCTGTGTGTGTGTGTGTGTGTGTGAAAACCAAGAATGCGCTCTCTCTAACCAGGCTAAGCCGAGAGAGAGAGAGAGAGAGAGAGAGAAAGATACCCCCGGTCTATGATGAGGTACACCAAGATACAGGTGAAGCCAAAGGTTAAAAGAGTCAGGGTGCAAGTGGCAAGGCTCGGAGGCGGGGACGGGAACAACAATGGAGGCAGCAGTACCACCAAGTCGAAGCGATGCAGGCTGCTGAGAAGCATCCACGGTGGTCTGCGATGGATGGGATCGGCATACCTTCGCCTCCTCTTCTTCGTTGCATACCAAGGCATGCCTTCTTCCTCTCAACAAGAGGATGATATCCCCCTCACACAACACCACCATCATCATCATCATTCCTCATGATGGTATATTTGTCTTCTCTAACTCTCTCTTCCTAGCAAGAGTAATAGGTCTCAAGCTCAAGCCTCGTCGGATAGATCAACGAGGTCTATTGGGAATGCTTCGACGATATTAAAATCTCTCTTCTTCCCTATCTCCCTCTCTTTTCTTTTCAAAAAAACTCCCTTTTGAGGGCCTCCACACTCTTCATGTAACTAATGCTCTCCCTTCCCCCCATACATATTTGGGCTTCTAATAACCCAAACAAATTTTGATCATACCTTCTTAGCAAAGCTCTCCAACCAAGCCTTGTGTATGTATCACCTTGGAAAAAAGGAAAAAGATAGTTCCTAAGGAGCAAAAGCAAGAAACAACAGGAACATTCTATTGATCTTTTGTTATTGATTGCCTCTTACGCCTTGAAGGATGAAAAGTTGTTCAAGGATGGTTTTGTGCAGGCTATTTGCAAATCACCGGTTCTCCATACAAACGAGTATGGTCGGAGATATTTGGGATATAAACATGGTAAGTGGCCAAATGCCGTGTGTTGCAAGTTATGTATGATGATTGATGCAAAGCATTGTCCATAGAAAGCAAGCCTACATGGCTAGTAGTTTAGGCATTAATGCTATCAGGTTACACTAAATTGATCTTATTACAAGCATTGTCGATAGAAAGCAAGCCTAGATGGTTATTAGTTTGGGCAGTAATGCTATCAGGTGGTTGCAATGCCTCAATCTAGATTGACCCTAATATAAACCACCGTTGGGTGACTTTGCTCAAACTATCTTCCCTTCCTCTATAAACTAAACAGATTACAGAAGCTTAATTCTTGGTTGTGATGCATTTTAGATGCCATTGAACTCCATAACTTGCACACGGCATTCCAAACCCTTTAGCATGCAACGTTTTCGTGGTGTTTTTCTTCATGGTAGCTGCAGCACTAGCCCATTGACTCACATTAAGATATGTTTTTTGAAGAGCAAGCAAAGAAACAACATTGAAGCTACTTCCGAAAGTGAATGTTGCATTTTGAAACAAACTCTTAATGTCTCATGAATAGATTATAGAGTAATTTTTTATGCATGTTTAGATGAATGATCTCTTTATGTTGTGTGGTCCCCTTTGCAAGTACATCAATCCAGTGTTGGTACGTACATTCTCGGCACATAGCCCCCTAGTTTATCAAGCACATATACCCTATTGAGCTATGCCTTTACATTGTTTGAAGCAAATGCGGTTCTGCTTTTGTAAAGTGAAAGGTGAGAACTTTCTTTCACTCCTGTCTCTAGCATTTGACTGGTTTTGCTCTGTATCTTCCTGATGCAAATGCATAAGATGGAAAAGTATTAAGCTTTTTCACTGGCTGGCAAATATATTTTTACATGATGCTGAATGAGTGCCTGATTTGCAAAATTACTTGTTAGTGCAAACCTGTTGTCTCATCTCAACTATAGCTCTGGGGGCGACGTTTTTCAATATGCCAAGGACTGATTTCTTGCAATTACGAGTGTAATGGAACGATGTGTTACTGGCAAAATTCTTGCTTTCAAAAGCTGAAGTTGACCAGCTCAACATGACAAATTACACACCACGATGAATCTTTATGAAGCATCGAATGGGCACAATCAATCTAAGGATTCAGCATAAAAGTATCGTAAACCACTCATCCATGTTGATCATAAAGTCCGTATCAACAAACAGTGCTGCATTTCTTGAAAATGACCTTATTCAAGGTTGTACCAGGTTTCAGCTGAACAAGGTAGTTTACAACATCAAAAGGCACTGCATTGATGGGCATAAAAATCCCTCTGGGTCAGCATCAAAACCCAAGCTATATACTGTTAATTTGAAAACGATGAAATTAACATCTCTTGAATTAACATTAAGTAGCAACTCTCGCTTCAATAAAATCGAGAGCAGCCGACGATCTTAATCAAGTTAAGAGTAGAAACATTCTTTTGCTAGGGATAAGTGATAATTAGAGATGATGATCACTGCATTCATCCAGTTACAACCAAGGCACTTTTACTTAATACCAGCAAATGCTGGTCGGATTGAAATGAGAGGATCCCCATAACCAACCGGTTCTGCAGCCAAAATAAACCAGTAAAAAAACAGATTGATGTGAATATTAACAGGTCCATATTAACCAATGGCATAACCTTGACTGCTCACCTCCATCCTTGCACAAAATCTTCACGACTTCACCAGAATTCTCAGCCTGCATGACACAAAGGCGAAAACAGAAGCACTCAAACCCAATCACAACCTGAAATTTGTGAAATTCCCAAAATACCATCAAATTTCAAAAAAATCCCAAAGTACCCTTTTCACATTTTTCCTAATCTTCCCAAAATGCCCTTAAATTTTTCCATAATTCCCACAATACCCCTTCATAATCTCGCAAACATCTCCAAAGACTTTTTTTCCTACAACTCTTTATAAGAAGATTGGTTCTCCCTCATTAGGGTAAAGGACGGGACCCAATAGATTTATATGCTGCTGTTCCAGAAGCAGAACACCATCAACGGCGTAATGGTACGATATCGAGATTCCTATCGGTCAGGTGGGAGTCAACCCTCAAATTTTATGTGTCCTTTAACTCCCACGTGGTGGATCATGCTACAGGCACGCAATTTTGATGACGATGATTTTGGAACTGGCTGCTGCGAGAAACGAATTCTGAACCGAATGTGGCCACGATTATTTTGCAGACAGTGGACGATCTCAGCTATAGCACTCTAGCCTTGCACCAGCACACCATAGCCTCAGATCAAGGCCCAACAGGTTGGATATCCTTAACTTGGAAGAGAACATAACTAGGATTGTAGTTGGTATTGTGGGTTCTCAAGATGAAAAAGTTTATCATTTGTAGACATAATTGCCTCTATTTGTCACAAACTGATGATGTGTCGTGGCCCTGGACAAGGGGGCAGCAGAGCACACACCCACACTCTCCGGCTGGCAAAAACCCGCAGCAGTGCTGACGTGGCATTTCCGGATTTTGCGCTGCAAATCCCGCTGACAGAGCTGGACTGTACAGCAACTGTATGGAAAACGCAGGCTGAAAAATTACGCAAGCTTTTTGGGATGGCTTTTGGATAAACTGCTTTCGTTTAAGTTGATGAAGCTTTTGATTTTGAAGCTTTTGGGGCTCTGCTTTTAGCATCCGTTGTAAACTTATAAATAAGTGGGCAGGGCTCCCACTCTGCAGAGCATCTGGACTCAGAGTCTGAGAGTGAGACCCCTCCCACTCCTTGTACTTTGAGTTGCAGATTAATACAAAAAGAAATACCGAAAGGGGCGCCATTCTTTGGGGCCAATATCTCTAGGCACGGAACTCCGCCGGGCCGTGTCGAATCAATTGCGAACTGTGAACTGTTTTGAAGTGAATTTCTGTTGTGTCGCGGTAGAATCTTGACTTGGAGTGTCCAAGTTTGTTACAGTGGTATCAGAGCGCGGCCGATTTCTCTTCTATCGGGAAATCCGATCCTTTTTTTCGTGACACTTCTGGATTCAAACAGAGATCAGTCGACTTCCTCTACATCTGGGGATGCGGGAAGAGATCACGAAGAAGATTCTCACGAGGAGTATGGCCCGCCTCGGCCTACTCAAGCACAGATTGAAGAGATGGAGCGTCGACGATTGGTTAACAATGCGACAAAGATGATGATAAATCTTTTGAAGGATCCCAAATTTGCAAAAATTTTGACGCAAACATCCTTCGACGAAGTGCACTCTCAATGGCAGAAGGCCACAGAACCACCCCTCAAACCGGCACTCAAGAAACCTCTTACTCCGAGGATGTTTACAGAGCAAGAATTAGAAGAGGTGGTTGATACACGGATTACCCAACTTTTTGACACAACCAACAAAGCCAAAAAGCAAAAAAAAGGAACTGACTTCCCGAGTTATTTGGGTCGTCAATCTGCTTTTGCCTCGGCAAGAAAATAGAAGAAGCGTGTCAGATTTGAAGGAGTATCCAGTTCTTCTTCTTCTTCTTCTTCTTCTTCTTCTTCTGACAATTCTTCTAGCTCTTCTGACTCGAGCGAAGAAGATAGGAAAGGGAAAAGCGAAGCAAAAAGAAAAGCTTTGGAAAGGGCAAGAAAAAGGCAAAGAAGCCTAAGTTTCGCCCAGTTTCTGACAGTTCTACAGAGGACTTGTCTTCAGATAGTTCGGACTCCGATGATCACAGATTTTATGCAAAGAAGAAGAATTTCTATAAAGCCAACCAGTATGACTTTCTGGAGGATAAAAGCAAGAAAGTTAGAGAATTTAAAGAAGGTGGACAGTCAATTATATTTGACACTTTTTTTGGATTCCGAGATGCTTCGAGGGCTTTGGCCTTCATACAACAGTTTGATATAGCTTTCTCTGGAGGGCATTACTCAGAGCACTCCAAGATTCGGAGGGCTACCTCTTACTTCAAGGGAAATGCTCGAACATGGTGGTCCACTCTTCTATTGAAGAAGAAAGCGCCAATTAAATGGCTGAAATTTAAAAGGCTTTTATTTCTTCTTGGTTGACTCGGGAGGACAAACACGACATTCGTACTGCTTGGAACCATCTTCGGATGACCAAGAAAGATACCTTGGACGCATATTGCGAGAGATTTTGGAGCTCTTTTCTACCCGCTTCTTCATTTAAGAAGATCTCGTTTAAAGAACAGATTGAGCGGTTTACCTTGGGACTTCCTACGGAGATCCAAGATCATTGCTTAGAGCAAAAGTCAGATTCTATTCAAGAACTCATGAGTCATGCGAAACGGGGCTTTGCCATACACTCGGGCAGTTTGACTTACCCCACATATGAGATCATGACGCAGAAAATAGAACAGACTTCTAAAAATGAAAGTAGAAAGAAGAGAAGCCCCCAAGATCAGAAAGATAAGGATGCACGACCCCGGCTCACTCCTCGGGAGAGAGCCAACTACATTAAAGAGGGAAGTGTTTTGGATGCGGGGAACAAGGACATGTCACAAACTGGTGACGTGGCTGCCTAGTACATACACACACTCCCATGTGGCAATGGACCCCCAGAAAATGCAGGGTATGTTGACGTGGCACTGCCGTACAGAACATTCCGGAAATTGCGGTGCAGTTTGCGGACCAGCCGCGTGGCAGTGTACGGACGTTTGCGGCAGCAATTGTAAATACTGGCCCCCCTTTTGGTATTTCTTTTTGTATTAATCTGTGTTCAAAGTACAAGAGTGCGAGCAAGCGCTCACACTCAGACTTTGCGTCCAGATGCTCTGAGTTATGAGGCCCTGCCCATGTATTTAAAGAGTACAAGGGATGCTAAAGGCAGAGCCCCAAAAGGCTGGTAAACTCAAAAGCTTTCACTCTCAAGGCCTTATTGAGTAAAAATAAAGTTTTTTTAATAAAATTCTCTATCTCTTGTTGAGTTACGTAGCCCAAAAGCTGCCAATGCTTTTTACGTAAGACTCAGCCCTGAATTTGCGTAGCCTGAAAGCGTCCATACAGCTACTACCACGTGTCAGTAGCCCCGTGTTTTGCGCCGGATTTGCAAAAGTCGTTTGAAGTATATTAGGATACTTGTGGTAGTAGTCTGGATGCGGCCTTAATGCAAGAAGGCCAATGTCATTGCCTATGAGAGCCGATTGTTTTCAAGGTCGGAAATTGATAGTACAAATATGTGAGAAAGAGCTTTTGGCGGCTATCCATGCTCTTATTCAGTGGCGACATTACCTACTCAGAGCCGATTTTACGGTTTTCACAGATGATGGAAGTTTACGCTACTTCTTGTCACGGAAGCAGCTATCTGAAAAAGCAGATGCGGTGGGCAAACATCTTTTCATAGTTTACTTCCAGATTCTCCATGTGCAGGGACAGAAGAAATTGGTGGCAAATAGTTTGTCCCGAAAGCCGTTGATTCTGGCTATTTCTGCGATACATCATAGGAACTTCATGGATATGGTCGATCAGTACGCCACATAATAGATTTTGCAGATGTATTCAGTTGAATACAGAAAGGGGAGATAGTAGCGGACTTTTCCATTCGGGATGGCTACTTGATGAAGAAAACCATGTTGTGCGTTACACAGCCGTTGAGGGAAAAGGATCTCACCGAATGCCACTGTCCACCTTTTACAGGTCACCACGGCATTGCTACCACCTTGAAAGGGGTAGAGTGATACTTCTTTTGGCCGAGACTCAAGAAGGATGTGGACGAGTTTGTGCGCAGTTGCTTGGTATGCCAGAAGGTCAAGTTCGACAGGCATAAAGCACAGGGATTGTTGCAGCTTTTTTTACCCATACCCATTCGCCCCTAGGAAAGTATTGCAATGGATTTCATCTCCCGAGAACACACGGTGGGCACAGTTGTTTATTGCCCAGGTCTTCAGATTACATGGCATGCCTGAGACGATTGTCTTCGACAAGGCCCCACGTTCACGAGTTTGTTTTGGACGGCTAATTGTTCCACCCGCAGATTGACGCGCAATCAGAGATTGCTAATTCAGTGGTACTGGATTTGTTGAAGTCTTCTTTGTTGGATCAGAAGACTACTTGGGTTTTTACCTTCGGTGGAATATACCTACAGAAACACAATAAACTCTTTGGATGGGGAGGGTGCCATTTGAGATTTTTTTGTATTTGCTACGAAGGTTCCGCCCTTCGGTTCCGCCCTTCCTTAGCGCGAAAGATAAGATTTTTCTTTGAAGCCGACCAGTTCACAAGGGACTTAGTTCGGAAGGCTTTGCAGAAATTTCGAGAAAAGATAGAACAAGGCAGCAGATCGCCATTGTCGCGATTTGAAATTGAAGGAGAAGGATAGGGTGCTCTTACGTTTTGAGAAGGCACGCCTGAGAAAGAAGAAGGAAAAGGAGAGGCTTTTTCCAAAGCTTAGTATGAGATACTACGGACCTTTCCTGATCTCCGAAAAGAACAATGATGTCTCCTTCCGAGTGAAACTGCCTGACACTTGGAGGATTCACAATGCATTTCATGTGAGTCTCTTGAAACCTTTTAAAGGTGATGTGTCTGAAGATGGGGAGCCTGATGAGCAACCCGAAGTGGATGAAAACGAGATCCTTGTTCCTGAACAGATTTTGGCACATAAGGACAGAAAGAATAAGGGTAAAGTAAGAAGGCGGTTCTTGGTTAAATTCAAGGACTGTCCTGCATTGGATGGGAAGTGGATGGAGGAGGAGGACCTAGCAGATACTCCTCAGATTTTGAACCTGTCACAAATTGGTGACGTGGCTTGCCCACTAGACACACACACACACACGCTGGAATTGTTGACGTGGCTGCAGCCTACGGAAAAAAACTGACGTGACCTGCTGTGTACGGACAGCCCGCAAAATGCGGCGCAAAATGCGGGATTCCATATGGCTGGTGGCAGTGCTTTTGCGTGAAGCTTTTACGGCAGCCTTACCTGCTTTTTGGCTACACACGAGATACAGAGAGACCTTTGCTTTATTTTACATAAGTTGGAGAGAGAGAAAGAGCTTTGAATTTTGAAGATGCTTTAAAAATGGTAAGCCTATTTTTGGGGCAGCTTTTTTTATAGGAAGCTTTTGGGGCTTTGCTTTTGGCATCCCTTGTACTCTTTAAATAAGCAGGCAGGACCTCTCATAACTCAAGAGCATTTGGACGCAAAGTCTTGAGTGTGAGCGCCTGCCCGCACTCTTGTACTTTGAACAAGGTTAATATAAAAAGAAATACCGAAAGGGGCGCCAGTCTTTGGGGCCAATATCTCTAGGCACGGAACTCCGTCGGGCCATCAATTGTGAACTGTGAATTGTTTTGAAGTGGTTATTTGTGCTGTCGCGGTAGATTCTCGACTTGGAGTGTCCAAGTCTGTTACAGTGGTATCAGAGCACGGCCGATTTCTCTTCTACGGGAAATCCGATCCCTAATTTTTTTCCGCGGCACCTATGGCTTCAGGCAAAGATCAATCGACTCCCTCCGCATCCGGAGATGCGGGAAGGGATCACAACGAAGATTCAAGTAAGGAGTATGGCCCGCCTCGGCCTACTCAGGCGGAGCCTCAAGAGATGGAGCGTCAACGATTGATCGGCGACGCAACAAAGATGATGCTCAATTTTGCGAAGGATCCAAAATTTGCAAAATATAAGAGCAAGACTTCTTTCGAGGAGGTGCACAGGCAGTGGTAGAAGACCATAAAACCACCCCGAAAACCCACTCTCAAGAAACCTCCTACTCCCAAGAAGTATACAGAGAAGGAATTAGAAGAGGTGGTTGATGCACGAATTGCTCAGCTTTTTGACGCACAGAACAAAGCTAAAAACAAAGCACAGGCAGTGGCAGGAGACCACAAAACCACCCCGAAAACCCACTCTCAAGAAACCTCCTACTCCCAAGAAGTATACAGAGAAGAAATTAGAAGAGGTGGTTGATGCACGAATTGCTCAACTTAAAAAGCACGACAAAAAGCAGAAGAAAGGCACTGACTTTCCGGGTTATTTGAGTCGTTAGTCGACATTTGAAAAGGCAAGAAAGCAGAAGAAGAGTGTTCGATTTGAAGGAGTACCCAGTTCTTCTTCTTCTTCTTCTGTCAGTTCTTCTAGCTCATCTGACTCGAAGAAGACAAAAAAGGCAAAAAGCGAAGCAAGAAGCAACGCTTCGGAAAGGGCAAGAAAAAGACTCAGAGTTTACGCTACTTCTTGTCACAGAAGCAGCTATCGGAAAAGCAGATGCGGTGGGTGAACATCTTGTCACAGTTTCACTTCCAGATTGTCCATGTTCAGGGACAGAAGAATTTGGTAGCAGATGCTTTGTCTCGGAAGCCGTTGGTTCTAGCTATTTCCGCGATACATCATAGGAGCTTCAAGGGTATGGTCGACCAGTATGCCACAGATCCGGATTTTGCAAACGTTTTCACACGGATACGGGATGGGGAGACAGTAGTGGAATATTCCATTTGGAATGGCTACTTGATTAGGAAAACCATGTTGTGCGTTACACAACCGTTGAGGGAAAAGGTTATGACTGAATGCCACTATCCGCCTTTTACAGGTCACTGTGGCATTGCTACCACCATGAAAGGGGTAGAGGGATACTTCTTTTGGCCGAGACTCGAGAAGAATGTGGACGAGTTTGTGCGCAGGTGATTGGTATGCCAGAAGGTCAAGTTTGACACGCATAAAGCATAGGGATTGTTACAGCCTTTGCCCATACCCTCCCGCCCCTGGGAAAGTATTGCAATGGATTTCATTTTTTATCTCCCGAGAACACAAAGTGGTCACGATGGTATCTGGACTGTTATTGACAGATTTAGCAAGCAAGCTGGATCACTTAGCGAGACTGTTTGTGGCCCAGATTTTCAGATTACATGGCATGCCTGAGACGATTGTCTCCGACAGGGACCCCAGATTTATGAGTTTGTTTTCGAAGGCAATTTGGAGAACATTGGCACGCGGTTGCAGTTCTCGTCATCTTTCTACCCGCAGACTGACGGGCAATCTGAGATTGCTGATTTAGTGGTTTTAGATTTATTGAAGTCTTATATCTCGGAACAGAAGACTCAATGGGAAAAGTATCTACCTTTGGTGGAATTTGCCTACAACAACACGATACACTCTTCGACGGGGAAGGCACCATTTGAGATTATTGAAGGTGCTATGAAGGTTCCACCCTTCCTAAACACGAAAGATAAGATTTTTGAAGTTGATGAGTATACGCGCAACTTAGTCACTGCTTTTGCCAAGGTCCGCGAGGCTTTGTAGAAATCTCACGAAAGACAGAAAAAGGCAGTGGATCGCCATCGTCGCGATTTAAAATTGAAGGAGGATGATTGGATGCTCTTACGTTTTGGGAAGGCATGCCTGAGAAAGAAAAAGGGAAAGGAGAGGCTTTTTCCAAAGCTTAGTATGCGATACTACAGACCTTTCCTGTCACCAGCATGTGACTACTATCTATCCTTTTTGTTGATTTCTTTCTTATTATTTATTTATTTCACTTTTTGGAAACACCCCTCGAGAAATCTAACTGCCCTGCATTGCATAGCTAGTGTGGAACTGTTCAAAGGGAGTCCAGGCTTGAGGGCAAGAGAGCACTAAGGTTGGACAAGGACTATGGTTAGCCAAAGTGGGGTCATTGACTAGCCAAAGTGGAATCCTTTGCTACAGAGGCTACATTTCAGTTCTTGGTGTGGCTGCAGTGTACAAAGAGGGTCAGATGACCTAGAAAGATACAATGGCAACGTCTCCTAAAATTTAGGGAACTGCTATTTTGGGACCTGAAAATGTGTTCGCGTCATTACCATCGGAATGACAAGGGGAACATTTTATTACTCTACCGTGAAGTCAACTGGGCAACCGGTCCGGAGATTTTCAGGCGTCAACCCCAAAACGGGAAATAGCCTGTAAATGTGCCAAGTGGCACATTTTTGTGCACTTTCCTCATGCAGGAAGAAGTGGCGCTGATTTTAGGAGAAGGGAGGCTCATTTTCGGTTTCTGTCACAGGTTGAGAGCTATGGAGTGCTTCCTTTCCCTCTTATGTACAGTGCGATGCCAGGAGTGATGCCCTGCACGCTACGCACTGCTCTCTCTCTCCCCTATGGCAGTATGTTATGCCCCTCTAGTGGGCTTTTCAATTGACCAATGTACAGTTGTGTGGGTTCATGCGCGATTGCCGAGGCAAGAGCCTCTTGCACAGGTACTGGAGTAGCTAGCAGCTAATCCCCCACACGTACATGTGATTCGGAGAGGTTTCAAGTGCGAAATCTCGTCCGATTCAAAGGGCAAGTAACCCTACAGGTGCGGGAGCTCGAGGACTTGCTACGGATGCGACCAGCACGCAAAACGGAGCCCGAAACAGCCTGCTGTGTATTTTTGCAGGTTTAGGGTTTTGGCCCTAAACGGACCCTAATACCCCCAAGAGGTTCGGGGACGCGAGGGGACCGCTGTACAGGTGATCTGGCACATTTTCAGGGCAGAAAACAGAGAATTCAGCATGCTGCAGATTCTCGCCAGGTTTTGCAAAGTGTCTGTATGTGTCGGGAAAGTCATCCAATGCGTGGGGATACTGACTGTGAAGGGGCCTAGTACAGTTATGCTACCGAAATCGGGCCAGTACAGTTGAAATTCAGCCAATATTGTGCGGGGCAGCTTGTAGGGAACCACAGCTTTTATTCCCTCTTTTAAAGAATAAAGAAATACCAAAAGGGGCGCCTATTTAGGGGCCAATCTGGTGTCGGTCTACTCATACAAGTGCAGTCTAGCAACCTGTATCCCTTTCCCCTTTGTTGTGTCTTGAAAGTACAGGTAAAGTGGGCGACAAATTAAATGGGTGAAAGCAAATAAGGATTAAGTCTAAGGTCTACCGCCCTTTTTGGATCCTACAGGCCGGTTTCATTTCCAGATCTCTGAAAAGATCAATGATGTCTCCTTCAGACTAAAACTGCCCAACACTTGGAGGATTCACAATGCATTTCATCTGAGTCTCTTGAAACCTTTCAAAGGTGATGTGCCTGAAGATGGGGAGGTCGATGAGCAACCAGAAGTAGAAGAAAACAAGGAGATCCTTGTTCCTAAACAGATTTTGGCACATAAGGACAGAAAGAATAAGGGTAAAGTAAGAAGGCAGTTCTTGGTTAAATTCAAGAACTATCCTGCATCGGATGCAAAGTGGATGGAGGAGGAGGACCTAGCAGATACTCCTCAGATTGTGAAACTTTACCTTGAAGCCTTTGGTTTAGCATAGTCTATTCCAAATGGAACCCAAAATTCAGCTTGGCCGCAGATATGGTGCAGTGGGATGCACAAGAGGGGAGTTACTCCGCTCCTTTGTCAACAGATGCCTTGATTTTTAGAATACTAGAGTCACTGATGTCTCTTCGAGCTTCAGGGATACTAAGAGCTGACAGCATTCTGTTGTATGACTTTATGAAATGGAATTTCGGAATCTGAACCTGATTTGTTCTTGACTTGCTTTTAAGTGCAGGAACTGATAGTCAAAATGACTGCAACATTTTGGTTTGAATGATCTCGAATAGACATGGTTGCAATAGGGGTTACTCAATCGAGCATCGATGAGGTCCTGAGTGGATCTAGATGCGATTGCTAACTGCATTGCCGATGAATCATGGTCTAAGATCCGAATGAATGTTGAATGTGATTGGTCATGTGATGTCCTGTGATGTGACTGTCGATTGGTACATGTGCTAGATGTGTGTTCCAAGTGCGTCAGTACTAACAGTCAGTGTCTGCTAAGGCAGTTTATGGCTTCTGTCTGTTTTGCAGGCGTAATCGAGGGCAATTACAATGCTTTCAAGAGGGGGGTATGCCACAAATTGGTGACGTGGCTGCCCACTACACACACACACACACTGGAATTGCTGGCGTGGCTGCAGCCTACAGAAAAAACTGACGTGGCCTGCTGTTTACGGACAACCCGCAAAATGCGACGCAGAACGCGAGATTCCATACGGCTGGTGGCAGTGCTTTTGCATGGAGCTTTTACAAATTACAGCAGCCTCACCTACTTTTTGGCTACGCACGAGATAGAGAGAGACCTTTGCTTTACTTTACGTAAGCTGGAGAGAGAGAAAGAGCTTTGAATTTTAAAGATGCTTTAAAAATTGTAAGCCTATTTTTGGGGCAACTTTTTATGGGAAGCTTTTGGGGCTCTGCTTTTGGTATCCCTTGTACTCTTTAAATAAGCAGGCAGAACCTCTCATAACTCAAAGCATCTCGACGCAGAGTCTGAGTGTGAGCGCCTGCCCGCACTCTTGTCCTTTGAGCACAGATTAATACAAAAAGAAATACCGAAAGGGGCGCCAATCTTTGAGGCAAATATATCTCTAGGTACGAACCTCCGTCGGGCCAGTGTCGAATCAATTGTGAACTGTGAATTGTTTTGAAGTGGTTATTTGTGCTGTTGCGGTAGATTCTCGACTTGGAGTGTCCAAGTCTGTTTACAGAACCTTTACCTTGAAGCTTTTGGTTTAGCATAGTCTACTCCAAATGGAACCCGGAATTCAGCTTGGCCGGAGGTGCCGTACCTATCCATGTGTACACATACTGGCATGGACAAGCCGGGGAATGCAACCTGCTAAAAGTAGGCACCGAAAATTTTGCGCAACATGCTGACGTGGCACTGCCGTACGGAATCTCGCAATTTACGACGGATTTTTAGGGCTGCTGACGTGGCACTTTTTGCGGTAGCTTTTACAGCTTTTTAGGCTACGCAATTGCAAAGAGAGTGTCAGAGAGTGATGAATGGCTGCCCGAAACCCTAATTCTGCTAAAACCCTAACCCTAAAATCAAAAACCCTAATTATGTTGAAACCCTAACCCTAAAATCAAAAACCCTAATTCTGTCCGAAACCCTAATTCTGCTGAAACCCTGATTTCCTGACATGGCGGATTGACACGTGGCCTGACGTATGGACACCAGCGCGATTTACGGAAAGCTGGGTAGATTTTTGGCATTGCTTTTGCTCTTGCATGGGATGTTTTTGATTTCAGCTTTTGGCATTGCTTTTCCACGCAACGGGAAAAGAGAGAAAGCCTCTTTGCTTTATTTCATTTAAGCAAAAGAGAGAGAGAGAGAGAGAGAGAGAGAGAGAGAGAGAGAGAGAGAGAGAGAGAGAGAGAGAGAGAGAAGAAAAGCCTCTTTGCTTTATTAAAAAAAAGAGAGAGAAAGAACTTTTGCTTTATTTGTCAAAGCTTTTACTTAAGCTTTTGATTTTCAGCTTTTGGGGCTCTGCTTTTGGCAACCCTTGTACTCTTTAAATAAGTGGGTAGGTCACTCACAACTCAGAGCATCTGGACGTAGAGTCTGAATGTGAGCGCTTGCCCGTACTCTTGTACTTTGAACTAGATTAATACAAAAAGAAATACCGAAAGGGGCGCCAGTCTTTGGGGCCAATATCTCTAGGCACAGAACTCCGCCGGGCCAGTGTCGAATAAATTGTGAACTGTGAACTGTTTTGAAGTGGTTATTTGGTGCTGTCGTGGTAGATTCTTGACTTGGAGTGTCCAAGTCTGTTACAGCGGTATCAGAGCACGGTCGATTTCTCTTCTACAGGAAATCCGATCCCAAATTTTTTTTCCGCGGCACCTATGGCTTTAGGCAAAGACCAATCGACTCCTCTGCATCCGGACATGCGGGAAGGGATCACAACGAAGATTCCAGTAAGGAGTATGGCCCGCCTCGGCCTACTCAGGCGGAGCGTCGAGAGATGGAGCGTCGTCAACTGATCGGCGATGCAGCAAAGATGATGTTCAATTTTGCGAAGGACCCAAAATTTGCGAAATATATGAGCGAGACTTCTTTCCAGGAGGTACATGCGCAGTGGCAGAAAACCACAACACCACCCCCAAAACCTGCTCTCAAGAAACCTTCTGCTCACAAGAAATATACAGAGAAGGAATTAGAAGAGGTGGTCGATGCACGAATTGCTCAGCTTTTTGACACGCAAAACAAAGCTAAAAAGCAAGGCAAAAAGCAGAAGAAAGGCGCTGACTTCCCAGGTTATTTGGGACGTCAGTCGACATTTGAAAAGGCAAAGAAACAGAAGAAGCATGTTCGGTTTGAAGAAGTACCCAGTTCTTCTTCTTCTTCTTCTTCGAGTTCTTCTAGCCCCTCTGACTCGAGCGAAGAAGACCGAAAAGGCAAAAAGCGAAGCAAAAAGCAACGCTTCGGAAAGGGCAAGAAAAAGACAAAGAAGTCTAAATCTGGCCCCGTGAGTGACAATTCTACAGAGGACTCGTCTACAGACAGTTCAAACTCTGATGACAGCAACTTTTATGCAAAGAAGAAGAATTTTTACAAAGCCAACCAATATGACTTTCTGGAAGACAAAAGCAAGAAAGTGCGAGAGTTTAAGGAAGGTGGACAGTCAATTAAATTTGACACGTTTTCGGGATATAGAGATGCTTCGAAGGCTTTGTCTTTTGTACAGCAGTTTGACATCGCTTCGCGGGAGGACGTTACTCAGAGCACTCTAAGATTCGGAGAGCTGACTCCTACTTTAAGGGGAATGCTCGAACTTGGTGGTCCACGCTTCTATTAAGCAAGACTGCACCAATTAAATGGCTGAAATTTAAGAGGCTTGTTATTTCTTCTTGGTTGACTCGAGAGTATGAACGTGATATACGAACTGCTTGAAACCATCTTCGGATGACCAAGAAAGATACAGTGGACGCTTATTGCGAGAGATTCTGGAGCTCTTTTCTACCCACCTTTTCATTTAAGAAGATCTCGTTCAAGGAACAGATTGAGCGGTTTACCTTGGGTCTACCTACAGAGATCCGAGATCACTGCTTTGAACAGAAGTCAGCTTCTATTCAGGAGTTGATGAGTCATGTGAAACGGGGTTGCCATCCACTCTGGCAGTCTGACTTACCCCACCGATGAGATCATGACACAAAGAGCTGAACACACTTCGACAAATGAAAGTAAAAAGAGAAAGAGCAACCCAGAAAAGAAGGATGCACGACCCAAGCTTACTCCTCAAGAGCGGGCTCACTACATAAAGGAGGGGAAGTGCTTTGAATGTGGGGAAACTCGGCATATCTCCGCGAAATGCCCTAGTAAGGCACCGAATGAACAGGATGAAGAAAGGCCTGAAAGTTCGAGAGCAGCTGAGAGATGTGGCAGAGAAGGCAGATAAAAAGATAAAAAGCACAACTGGTACCACATCGCGTGGGGCCTGAACCGAATCAAATGAATGAAAGTACAAACTTAGCTACTTTTGGGGCAAAGTGAAAGATCAAGAAGCTCTTTTGAAGGAGCCAAAGCCAACTTCTTGAATTGGCGGCTCAATTTGGAATTACGCTCGATAGGCTGAGGCCACAGGCGGAGGTAGTTTGAGAGGGCACCCGGATGGGATGTTGCCATTACATCGAGCATTGGCAAACTTCGTTGCAATGACATGGGTGTTTAGAGCACGCAGAGTTTTACGTAATTACCTTGGAAGGTTGTGACGTTCTACTCGAAATCCCTTGGTACCATAAGAACAACGCCGTGGTTGACTACCGAGTCAAGAATGCGACTTTGACAAATGAAAGGCTCAGAGATTGTATTTGATGAACTTCAGTTTCTTTAGTCACTTTTTTTTGGGAGAGAATTGAACGATGGATGAAGGTCGAATATGTTTGACCTGAACAAAAGAACGCCAAGATTTTCTCCACACTCATGCCGATTGCTTTTTAGAGGGCCTACCAAGCGAGTTACCACCCGCTCATCCTGAGAATTATACTGATGCCAAGAAGCACACCATCGAACCGGCCACCTTACTGTGTGAGCCGAGCCCAGAACGAAGAGATTATGAACCAAGTGAAAGACCTCTTGGAAAAGGGTCTTGTCCAGCCTAGTACTTCACCGTTTTGCTCTCTAGTGTTGTTGGTTTTGAAGAAAGACGGATCTTGGAGAATGTGCATCGATTATAGAGCTCTCAACAAAATCACCATCAAGAACAGATTTTTGATTCCTAGGATCGATGATATACTCAACAGATTACAGGGATCCTCGTGTTTTAGCTGGATTGATTTGAAGAGTGGATATCAGATCCGAATCGTGCCGGAAGACGTCTACAAGACGGCCTTTCGAACAACTTTTGAGTTATTTGAGTTTTTGGTGATGCCTTTTGGCTTAACCAATGCTCCTGCGATATTTAATCGGATGATGGACAGGATTTCTCGAGAGTGCAGGCTATTTGTTGGCACTTTCTTTGACAATATCATTGTTTTCTCCAAGAATGAGACAGAACATAGAGATCGTCTGCTTCAGGTCTTTCGGGCATTGCGAGAGCACAAGTTAGTGATTAATGCAAAGAAAAGTGAATTTTTCCTACCAGAGATACACTTTTTGGGACACATTGTCTCAACAATAGGAGTGCACATGGATCCGTCCAAGATAGAGACTATCCGTGATTGGCCCGATTTGAAGAATGTCCAAGAAGTTAGAAGCTTCTTGGGACTGTGTTCGTACTACAGTCGGTTCATTTGAAAGTTTGCACAGGTTGCTTCCCCTTTGCATATCTTGACACAGAAAGGAGTCCCTTTACCGTGGGGACCCACAGAGGTGACTACCTTTCAAACTTTGAAAGAGAAATTGACTACGGGACCAGTTTTGACTTTGTCGGACTTGCAAAAGTCGTTTGTAGTATATTGTGATACTTGTGGTCGTAGTCTTGATGCGGTCTTAATGCAAGAAGGCCAATGTCATTGCCTACGAGAGCAGATTGTTCTCAAGGCCAGAATTGACAGCACAGATTTGTGAGAAAGAGCTTTTGGCAGCTATCCATGCTCTTATTCAGTGGCGATATTACCTACTCAGAGCCGATTTTACGATTTTCACAGATGATACGAGTTTACGCTACTTCTTGTCACGGAAGCAACTATCGGAAAAAGCAGATACGGTGGGCAAACATCTTGTCACGATTTACTTCCGGATTGTCCATGTGCAAGGACAAAAGAAATTGGTGGCAAATACTTTGTCCCGAAAGCCGTTGGTTCTGGCTATTTCCACGATACATCATAGGAACTTCGAGGATATGGTTGGTCAATATGCCACAGAACAGATTTTGCAGATGTATTCAGTTGAATACAGAAAGGGGAGATAGTAGCGGATTATTCCATTCGGGATGGCTACTTGATGAAGAAAACCATGATGTGCGTTACACAGCCGTTGAAGGGAAAAGGCTCTAATCGAATGCCACTATCCGCCTTTTACGGGTCGCCGATGCATTGCTACCAAGGTGGTAAGGTACGTAAGGTACGATACGTATTCGGTACGACCTGTACGTAGTACCGAATGGATAGAGTTGTTAGGTTCGTAAAATTCGTAAGGTTTTTTTTTTTAAATGCCAAAAACCTACAATACGGTCTGTACTTAATAAAAAATTCATAAATATCACTCCAACGATGTTAGTTCACTATTCTATAAACCAAGGCAAAGCTTTCATACGAGTTCCTCATCATGCTTGCCCTCCTATATTCACCACCGCAATGACGTTCGTGTGTGCTCTACAAATGCAAGTTGTGTCGAAATGTCTACAAAACTAGGTGTTGGGATAAGGCTAAAGAAGGGCAACCAAAAATTCCTGCCACAATAGGGTTTATTTCCACAAATTACCCACAGCACTACGCCCCCCCCCCCAAAAAAAAAGAGTACAATACGAATCCGTACGATACGAACGTACCATACCGTACAGATCCGTACGTGCGTACGGATCCTGCCTTGATTGCTACCACCTTGAAAGAGGTAGAAAGATACTTTTTTTTGGCCGAGACTCAAGAAGGATGTGGACGAGTTTGTGCGCAGTTGCTTGGTATGTGCGAAGGTCAAGTTTGACAGGCATAAAGCACAGGGATTGTTACAATCTTTTATCCATACCCACCAGCCCTGGGAAAGTATTGCAATGGATTTCATCTCTCGAGAACACAGCGTGGGCACGATTGTTTATTGCCCAGGTCTTCGGATTACATGGCTTGCTTGAGACGATTGTCTCCAACAGGACCCCAGGTTCACGAGTTTGTTTTGGACAGCTATTTGGGAGAACATAGGCACGCGGTTGCAGTTCTCGGTCCACCCGCAGACCGACCGGCAATCAGAGATTGCTAATTCAGTGGTACTGGCTTTGTTGAAATCTTCTTGGTTGGATCAATAGACTACTTGGGAAAGGTTTTTACCTTTGGTGGAATATGCCTACAGAAACACGGTTGACTCTTTGATGGGGAAGATGCCATTTGAGATTTTTGAATTTGCTATGAAGGTTCTACCCTTCCTTAGCGCGAAAGATAAGATTTTTCTTTGAAGCCGACCAGTTCAAGAGAGACTTCGTCCGGAAGGCTTTGCAGAAATTTCAGGAAAGATAGAAAAAGGCAACAGATCGCCATTGTCGCGATTTGAAATTGAAGAAGAAGATGTGGGTGCTCTTACATTATGGGAAGGCACGACCGAGAAAGAAAACAAAAGGGAAAGGAGCGGCTTCTTTGTATTAACATGACATAGTGTGGACCTTTCCAGGTTTTCCAGAAAGATAAATGATATCTCCTTTGCACTGAATCTGCCAAAATACTTGGGAGGATTCACAATGTTTTTCATGTGAGTCTCTTGAAGCCTTTTGAAGGCGATGTGCCTGATGATGAACAACCCGAAATGGACGAAAACGAGCAAATACTCGTTCCAAAACAGACATTCGCACAAAAAGAAAGTAAGAAGGTAAAGCGAACTGACGGTTCTTGGTTAAATTCAAGACCTACTTCGCATTGCATGCGAAGCGAATGGAGGAGGAAGACCTAGCAGATATTCCTCGGAATGTGAATCTTTACCTTGAAACTTTTGGTTTGGCATAGTCTACTCCAAATGAAACCTAGAATTCAGCTTGGCCGGAGATCTGGTGCAGTGGGTTTGCACAAGAGGGGAGTTACTCCGCCCTTTGTCAACAGATGCCTCGATTTTTGAATACTAGAGTCACTAATATCTCTTTGAGCTTCAAGGATACTGAGAGCTGACAGTATTCTGTTGGATGACTTTATGAAATGAAATTCCGGAATATTAAATTGATTTGTTCTTGACTTGTTTTAAAGTGCAAGAACTGATACACCAAATGACTGCAGCATTTTGGTCTAATTGATCTCGAATAGACATGGTTGCAATAGGGGTTAGTCAATCGGACATCGATGAGGTCCCGACTGGATCTAGATGCGATTGCTAGCTACATTGCCGATAAATCATGGTCTAAGATCCGAATGAACGTTGAATGTCACGTGATGTCCTGTGATGTCTAGTGATGTCCTGTGATGTTGTGTGATGTGACTGTCGATTGGCACATGTGCTAGATGTGTGTTTTTCTAGTGCGTAGGTACTAACAGTCAATGTCTGCTGAGACAGTTTATGGCCTCTATCTGTTTTGCAGGCGTAATCAAGGGCGATTGCAATGCTTTCAAGAGGGGGGTATGTCACAAAGTGATGACGTGGCTGCCCGAAACCCTAATTCTGTTGAAACCCTAACCCTAAAATCAAAAACATAATTCTACCTAAAACCCTAATTTTGTTGAAACCCTAACCCTAAAATCAAAAACCCTAATTATGTCCTTAACCCTAACTCTAACCTTGATTTGTTGACGTGTCAGTCCTGATTTGCTGACGTGGTGGACTGACACGTGGCCTGCTGTACGGACACCAACGCGATTTACGGAAAGCTGGGTAGATTTTTGGCATTGCTTTTGCTTTTGCATGGGCTGTTTTTGATTTCAATTTTTGGCATTGCTTTTCCACGCAACGAGAAAAGAGAGAAAGCCTCTTTGCTTTATTTCATTTAAGCAAAAGAGAGAGAGAGAGAGAGAGAGAGAGAGAGAGAGAGAAGAAAAGCCTCTTTGCTTTATTAAAAAAAAGAGAGAGAAAGAACTTTTGCTTTATTTTTCAAAGCTTTTACTTAAGCTTTTGATTTTCAGCTTTTGGGGCTCTGCTTTTGGCAACCCTTGTACTCTTTAAATAAGTGGGTAGGCCACTCACAACTTAGAGCATCTGGACGCAAAGTCTGAGTGTGAGCGCCTGCCCGCGCTCTTGTATTGTGAACTCAGATTAATACAAAAAGAAATACCAAAAGGGGCGCTTGATTTCCACAAGAGTACATGGGTATTTTGATCATTTCCACAAAAGTACAATTTTCAAGGCTAATTTGGTAATTTTCCCTAAAATCAATTCTGTAATCAAGTTGTTGTACCGCATGTGCATCATCACATATGGCATTAATGAGTGGGTATAACTATGCCCTCAGCTCGCTTTCAATCCCCGATGCCAAGCATATAAAAACTACTGCACACTCGTGAAAACACAACATTGTGAAATATGATTGTTTGTAGAGCGAATAGTAGAAAAGGTAGGACAAGGTGTGTAGAGGCCACACCACCCCCACCTGTTTCGATTTTTTGAGCCTCAATTGTTGGGCTTGAGGTTAGGGTTAGGAGTTCTCAAAGGGAAAAGGGGTGCTTTTGATTGGGGGGAATTGTTCTCTCTCACTCCCTTTCTCATATATTTACTCAAGAATAGCACTAGGCGCTGAGTATTCTTGAGTCAGTCCACTGAAGGGTAGCAATCTAGCTAGCTTTGAGTGGGTGTAGAGATCCTCCTCTAGGAGATAGATTCCCAGGCCGTAAAAACTTTAAATCTTAAAATTGCTCAATTATCTTGATGATTGCAAGTGCATAATTTTTTAATAGACCCTAAGGGGGGGATCCCTCAACTACGCATAAACATACTACCATGAAGCATACCTTATCTATACCTCGAATAGCAAAGCTAGGAGGCTGTGTCGACAAACTTTGCTATTATTTACATGACTGAAGCTGCCGGACCAAAACTGCACAACAACGACTAACTACTCTACAAACTCGTCATTTCAAGTGACACAACTTGAATATGCCCTTAAAGTTAAATCCGTACCTCGACAGGCTGCTGTGTCCCAAGTTGTTCGACATAACAAACCACTTGACCTTCTTTCACAGTTTGCCCCTGCAACAGCAAAGATCCTATTAACAACTCTTGACTGCCATGATGCTTTTTGGGGCCCACTCAGGTGTAGAATTTCTGCAAAGATCAACTAGCAATCTGCATTATGAGAGCTTACTTCCTCACACAAGGGACGACCGCTTTTTCCCTTTACAACACGAGACTTTCGAAACAAGCCCACCTGCGAAGGAAACTCTTGAAAGCTGT